>NC_045806.1:63151805-63410662 GCF_009873245.2 Balaenoptera musculus | reverse complement strand
ATAGTGCAGAAGAGAAACTGAGGTTCAGAGAGATTCAGTAAATTGTCTTAGGAACAAAGTTAAAAAATGGAATTTACTACCATGCTTGACTTGCTCCAAAGTCTGTGCTATTTCCACTATACCACTTGCCTCTCCCTGCTCAGGAGGGACTTTTTAATAGAATGAGGATCATTGTGATATCTGGAGGGCAAATTATGGCAGAACCTTTCTAACCCCATAGTAGGACCTTATGATCTTGTAACATTAGAATTACTCTAGCTATGCCATCAGGATATAACTAAACATCTGTCCCCAAACATGTCACTCACCCCTCCTTACCACCCACTTTTATCTCACATATTATCTCACATTTTATCGAACATATTATCTCATTAATCCTCATAGCAGCCCAGTGATTATTTCCATTTTACTTCAGTATTGATCCTGTTTCTACTATTATCTATTATCTGTGCATAGGCTTGTGAGAGAGCAAGGGAGGCTACATCAAGTGCATTACAGTTCTAAGAACTAAAAACAGCTCACACCCACCAAATTCACACTTCCACTTCTGCACTTTACAAACATGGATATTTGTTTCTGCTTCACTGGTACAGAAAATTTCACTTACTAATGGGACAGGTTGTTTTCATACCTCTGTGCTAAATAACAGAGTCCTATTAGGCCAGAACAGCAAGATAGAGTTCATGTTCACAATTTAATTTGTTTCTGTGGTTTCTTATGCTTCTGCAATTCAGTTTATTTCAAGTTTAGAGATTTGCATGACCTGCTTTCCAAAATCTTTTTTCTTCTCCAGACTGAAGAGGAGGTAGGAAGGGTTTTTCCCCAAATATGTCTGGTGACAATTAAATGTAAAACCCCCATGGTAATGGGAGACTGGGGGAATTTTGGGGGGTAGGGTGAAAATATAAATTCTCTCAGGGAACATTTAGCTTCCTTTTAACAATCTGTGACACTACTGGAATTTTAGAAAGGAGAACAACCAAAGAAGCCACTAACAGGAGAAGGCTGAATGGAAGGGCCAAAGTCAGAACATGTTCCTTCTCTCAGTCTCTGCCCCTGCTTCTGTCTCTGTGTCTCTCTCTTTGGCTCTGGCTCTATTATTGACTATTTCTGGTTGGCTCGTGCCCCCTGTGATACTAGCCTCTCTTCCCTTCAATCTAGACATATTTTTGGTTCCTCTCTCAGGAAAGGGTACAAGATTGGTGATTCACTCTTGAGTCTAAGCTCCCCTTCTCTGTCTGTGCCATGACTCTCTTCCCAGACACTACAGATGGAAACTGGGAATTCATCCAACTCCTATCACTATATTTCACCCATATCTAATCAGAAACCAGGTGATTCTGTCTCCTTTAAATCTCTCAAATCTATCTCCAATCCATCTCCCCTTACACTGCTGCCATTCTAACCCAGGCCACTGTCATCATTCCTCTTGATTATTGTAGAAGATGCCTTACTGGACTCCCTGCACCCCAGTCTTGTCTCCTGCAGTTCATCCCCATACTGTGTCTAACATTAACATTAATTATGGCTACTGCTTATTGAGAGCTACCATTTATTTACAGGCTAAGCACATATTATCTCATTAATCCTTATAGCAACTCAATGATTATTTCCATATTACAAATGAGAAAACTGAGACCCAGAGAGGTTAAATAAGTTGTGCCAAAGTCACAAAACTTGCATAGTGTAGAGGTGGTATATAAGAATTGGAACCCATGCTTGTCTCCATACTCCCTTACCTCTGTCATGGCACTTACTACACACACATTGAAATTCTTTTAACATGTCTTTCTGTTTAACTAGATTTTGTACTCCTTGATGGCAGGGACTATGTCATCTCTTAACCCTTTCTAACCTCTTCCCCACTGTGGCCTAAGTGGTTTTTCTTTGAAATATCTTGTCATTCTCCTGTCTAAAATCCTTTGCTGGTTCTCTATTGTATTAAGGCCAAACTTCTCACCATGGCTTGAAGGCCATTCCCGTGTCATTTAACATCACCTCATGCCATTCTTTTCCTCATTCACTACTGTTTCAATTACACTGAGATGCTTTCAGTTTCTAGAATAAGCCAAGCTTCTTTCCTGACAAAAACCTCTGCACACGTTGTTTCCTCTGTCTGGAACTATCTTCCTTCTTTTTCACATGTCTGGCTCTTTTAACCTCAATTTGCAGGTCAGAGACATCTTCACTGCCACTATTATTTAGGTCATCCTACATAGCATTACATACTCTTACACTCCGTGCAATTTCTCTTCATAGCATCAACACTTGTAATTTAGATGTTTGCTCACTTTTTATTGACTATTTCGTTCACTGTGCTGTTAGCTCTATTAGTGCCATAAAAAGATCTTTTCTGTTCATGACCATATAGCCAAGACTTAGCCTGTGACTTAGTAAGCACCCAAAGAAAAGTGATATAATTGGATTCAATTGCATACAAAATAGTTTAAAGTCCTTATTTGGAATCATTAAGTACAAATGCAAACCTTGATATGTCAACTAATATATTGGGTAAGAGCTTATGGAAAAACCCAAACGAAATTTTTGGCCAGCCCAATATCTCTGCTGCTTGCTATTTCCCTCAAAAGTTGTCTTCTGATTTGGGCTATTATCATCAATATTTGCTGCACTTACCCTTTACAACTCAGAAAAGACATGCCTTCAGAAGCCTGAGAAAAGAGCAAAATATTCAATTTAGAATCAGAGGTGGTCATACATATCCTGTAGGTAGAAACCAGCACAGCCCAACATCTCAGAGTACCATCAACACTATTATCTAGACCTCAGGGAGAGGGTAGTCCTTGTAATCTGCTTCCAAAAGCTTCTCAACCCTTTATTTTTGTTGATTGTCATTCTGCAAATGAAAGATATACCTGCCTCATCTCATCAGCAAATAGCTTCCTACCCACCTACATGCGGGACTTGGAACAAGAGTGAGAGGCAACATCTGTAGTCCCCAGAGCTTAATTTTCCACATGGAAATTAAGCATAAAAGGAAAATAACTTGTGTATTTACTTTTTTCTTTGGCCTTTTGAGGGCTCTGGCTGCCTTGGAGGCCAACACTCAATCAACATATATTTAATAAGCATCATACTATGAATTCTGTGCTAGGTTCTATGGAGAATATAGAATCATCTACTATAATCTCTGTCCCTGAGAAACTTCTGGTCTGGTGGAGAAAATAGTTTTTAAATTTCCAACATCACAACCAATGCATGACAAGAACTGAGGTGAATGGCATAGGTGATAAGAAATCCTCATGTTGGCACAGCATCATCTCTGTGAGGTAAGCAGGACAGATATCAGTAATACCCCTACCATATTGTTTAGCTGACAAAAAGATGCATTCAGGAACAACTCAGTACCCTGTCCAAAGTCACAGGGTTAAAATATGGTGAAACTAGGACCAGAAGTCAGGTTTGTACGCCTCTTACTTAACGTTCTTTCAACCATGTCAGGCTGCTTCTATTAAATTATGAGAGATAGAGAACCTCGACCCAGAGAAGATGGCACTTGTGTCAAGCTATCTGCATTCTTTTATTTGTCACTACAGGGACAGCGTTAGAGCGAAAAATGCTGATGGCGGCTGGGAGAGATAAAAGTTAACCTTACTTTGCCTGAATTATACACTATTGTATTTAAATCTAAATTGCCCTTCAAAGCTGTGGTCAAGTCCCATCTCTTCAAGAAAGGCTGAACTTGGTATTATCAATACCATTCATCTGGGATTTAGCAATTCATAATTTTATCCAGCAAAGGGACATTCTGCTATATGTGTATTTGATATGTTAATTGATGAAGATAGTGTAGTAGGGTGGGAAATTTCAAGGAAGAATAATACATGATTGTCGTCCTCAAGAAGTTTATAGTCATTTAAGGAGAAAAAGACATAAGAATAACTAACCATAATGGATTTTTAAATGTGCCATGAAAGGGATAACAAAGAAATTTCTGTGAAAGTAGAAATGAATCCTGCACAGAAGAGGAGTATTAGAGCTCATCCTGAAGGATAACTTCACTTTTAATAAGCAGCTGGAGTGGGAAGGCTGTAGGAAAAAAGGATGAAAAAAGAGTTTCAGAGGTGAATGAATAGCATTCAAAGTTCTCAAAGTATAAAAATGAATGACCCATAGAAAGGAAGAATAGGTGTTCTATACCAGCTGGAAAACAGGATGAGATGGTGGGGAAGGTGGAATAGGAGGTTAGAGTGGGAGAAGGTAGTGGAAGGGAAAAGCAACTTAAAAGGTAGAAGCAACTAGATCATGGAGGGTTTTATGGGGAATTATTGAAGGATTCTGGGAAGAGATGTGATATTACTATACCTGTGTTTTAGAAAGATCACTCTGGCAACAGTGTGGAAGATGGATTGGGAGACCAGAGACAGGAAGTCCAAATTAATTGTGAGTGTGTAGGGTGACCAACAGTCCAGGTTTGCCTAGGACTGAGGGTTTCCCAGCACGTAAGATTTTCGGTGACAGTCCAGGACAAACAGAATAATTGATCATCCTACTATTCCAAAAGTCAAGGAAGTAAAAAAAAGCTCTGACCTGGTATGGCATGAATATTAGAATTTCAAGTAAAAGTCAGATATGGAATTGACCAGTTTGGGAGACTGCTTGAGGAGTCAAAGATAACTTCATTTATAAAACATGTGAAATGTTATACAAGGATATCACAGTTTTGTACTTTTCCAAAGCCCTTTCAGATTAGCAGCTCACAGCATTCACTATTCCTGACACTCTGAGTCAAAAGTAAACTCTTCCTTATTCGAGAACTTTTCAAATTTGTACTCTCTGCCAAGCTTCATAAATTCCTGACTTTTCAGATGGTTTGCTTTCTCTAACATTAAAATCATTGAACTTCACTGCAAGTTGCACTATGCTAGCTTGCACCAGACACTCCCAGAGACCTTAAATTTCTAAATCTCACCATTTCTCCTGGCCCAATCTGGCACCTGCCCTCATCTTACTTCCTCTCTTACGCAGACTACATTAAATGGTCAAATTAACTATTCTCACACAAGAACCCTCAACTTCTTTGCTCATCATTCTTCTGCTGTACCAGCCTGGCAAGGTCTTAATCCCAGATCAAGTCCACAATCCATTTTCTTTTTACTATCCAAACTGCTGAATGATCCTATTAAAAATACCAGTATCTATTTGAAATGCTAAAACTAGAAATGTATGATCTCCAGCCTAAGATATTTTGCTCCAACCTCTTTTTGCACATGCCTGATTAGTTTCTTCTCCTATTGCCTATGCAGCACCTTCACAACTCTTCTAAAATTTCTTCTCTCCTGTTCTCCCATCCCCCAACTTTCTCAGCAGAGAAACTTACCTCTTAAATCACAAGAAAATTGAGGTTATTGGGTGAGAAACAACTCAGTTTCATCCGTTGTCCCCTCCCAACCCACACAATCTTATCTACAACTGCATCCTTCCCAACACAGCTGTCTTTCCTATTGCACAAGATGAATTCCCATGCTCTTAATCCCTTTTATCTTTCTCAGGATCTTCTTTCACTAGCTGTTCCCTTTCACTCCTAGATCATCATGTTGTCCTTCACTCTCAGCTAGATATTTGTCATCAAGTCTCTCCAACACCCAAAATAATACTTCTCTTGTCAATGCATCTTATTCTAGCTCTTTGTCATTTTCCTTCTCTTCTTAAATAAACGTCTCACAATAGTTTTTGACACTGACTGTTTTCTTTTCCTCATTTTATATCCATTCTTTAATGCACTCCAAGGTGACATGCATATCTTTACAACCTCACTGAAACTACTTTAATAAAGGTGACAAATGCCATCACATTGCTAAATCAGGCAGGGCTTCTCTGCCGGCTTGGACACAGTCTGATCATTTCCATATTTTTTAAATGCTCTCTTCTGTTGGCTTCTAAGCCACAACTCTTTCTTGAGTCTCCTCTTAACTATCTATCCATTCATACCGAGTCTCCTTTATGGTTTCTTTTATCTCTGCACATCCTTTAAATGTTTGTTTTCCTTAGGTCTGCATATTCTTTTCTTATTCAGTGCCCTCATGCTAAGTAACATCACCCAGTTTCATGGCTTCAGTTACCACCCATATCCAGATGACTCTTATGTCTCAATGTCCAGGGTTGGCCTCCTCTCAGATATTAAACCTATATGTCTAACTTTCAGTGGAGATTTCCCATTTCAATGTCTCCCAGGCATCTCAAAATAAAAATATTCAAAACTAAACTCATCATACTCCCTGACCTTTTACTTATCCACACCATCTATCCAATTACAAGAGCCAGAAGCCTTAAAATAATCCTAGATCCCTTCACTCTCATTCAATCAACCAAGTTTTCTCCCTCTCCCACTCTCTCTCCCTCCTCTCTCTCTGGATTATTAAAACACTCTTTAACTGATCTACCTGCTTTGAGGATTGCCCTCTTAAAATCTATTCTATACTCTGCTGCCAAAATGATATATCAAAAAGGCAAATCTGGGCTACCATGTCATCATAGGGATTGCTTTAACGATACACTCACTGCTATAGAATATTTCCATTTATATCTCTTTATTTCTAACTAAACTATGAGCATTTTTGAAGCCAAAGAGCATGCCTTACTCATCTTTAAATCTCTAGAACCTAGCAGAATAATTAGCACATAATCGTTTAGTAAATATTTTAATTGGGCAAATATTCTGCCCTATGACAACTCTTTTATTGTTTATCTGTTTATGAATCTCTCTACACTGGGCTATGAGCTTTGTGAAGTCAGGGCTTATGCCCTAAATTTTGTTCTCTCTCTCTCACCCTAGAACAAGACTAAATATATAACACTATTAAAAAAATTGATATTAACTGGATCATGTGGGGATTAATCCTAAAGACTTAACCTCACTTGTGTTGCATAACCAACTCAGCTAAGCAGGACCACACAGAAAATACAACCCAGGCAAAATTATAACCTGTGAAAATACCATATCTTTAGTATATACTTGAGCTCCTAGTTCTATGACTGTGAACCACCCAGATAGAGATGAGGGCTAAATTCCCAGTGCCTCCAATACCATCCTTAAAGAAGTAAATGCCTCTTGGTTTATCCAATGTTCAGTGCTCTATCCAGGGTACACACTGCCTACATCAAAGGCCGGTACCTTCATAGAGATGCCTCTTTTCTTGAAAGAGGGGTCTGTAATGGCAGCTAAACCCTAAAGGGAATGACCAGCACAGACTTCTAATCTAATAATCAAAGCAGGAAAATCAGCTACCATGATTGAGCTAACAAGATTCACTTTCAATGTGTAGCTTTAAGGATGTTCCTGATAATGAAGATTGGTATAAAATTATGACTAAAACTTCATCAAACTCCTTTCTCCTGGATCCCATCTCAGAAGTAAATATTTTACTCTTCTCTTCAGATCCCATCTCAACTCTCATCTTTTCCTTGCATGGGGCAACCTATTCTGACTTCTTCCTTCTTTGTATTTGTACTGGACTTATAGGCTACACTATAAGAATGTAGTCTCAATGAGGGAAGACTGTATCTTACACTTTTATATCCCTCATTTTGTTTAGCAGAGGGTTAGGCATGTAGTAGGATCTCAGTTCATACACATTGGTTTATAAAGGTAAGAGTATGGAGAATAGGCACATATTAGCAGAGCCTTAGGCAGTTTTATTTCTAATGTCTCTCCCATAAGCTACTCTCCTGAACAACAGCAATAGTTTTTCACCCTTTGTTACTGAGGAAAATATGGTCAAGGCAAGGATAATAAGGTTGGAGTCTAACAAATCTAAAAGCTCCAAAGCCTGTAATCCCAACCTTTTATTTTAAAGCCAGCAGGAATCCCATAAAGTTAAGTGAGAATTTTGTCATTAAACCCTTGACTTTATGGAAATAACTAAATTTTGTCTCAGAACACAAAGGTATGTCATGTCACTAAATATGACTCATACTATGTCTGAGTCCAAGAACATCATAGGTACCAATAATGTCTACCCAAAAGCAGCTTCACTTCCCAACGAATTAGCTCAATGCTGTGCTTTCGCAAAGTTGCAGCCAAAATGAACTTATTTTATGGTGGCATCAGAATTTGTACCAGACTCCTAAGTTTCAGTGAAATACTAAGTCCAAAAAGTTTACACATGCATCCTGTCAGTTTTTAGCTAAGCGCTGTTAATATATTATCTTTGATCTTTGAGAGAACTCTGAGTTAATTATTATTATACCCCTTTATGGATCAGAAAATGAAGGCTCAGCAGGATAAAGTTTCTTTCTCAAAGTCACAGCTATTACAATTTCAGTCATAATGAGGCTCTTCATGTGCAGAGACAGCTAAAATTCTTCTCTGCAAACAATTTGTTGCACAGAAATACCTTAAGGTAACATTTCTGTGGATAAGACCATTCTTCAAAGATGAAGAAGCTAATAATCTTGGTTCTATTTCTAGCATTTTTATAACTATACATATATGGCAAATGATTGCCCACCAGGTGTCAGTGTAGGGTAGTATCAAAACCAGGGATCTTTAACGAGTTTTGCCTATGAACCCAAACCATAATAGATCTATGGATAGAGTATTGGAACAATGTATTTATAAGAGTAGTGAGCTGAATATAACAAGACAGATAGGATGGGGAATCTCAAGCAGTAGAATTTATTAAAAAGAACACTGGATTTGGAGCTAAAACACTTGGATTCTAGTAACTATTCAAATTCTGTCTCTTTGTGTTGTCCTGCTAATCTCTTTCCCTTATGTGGGTTTCATTTCCCTCATTATTAAAATAAGACAATATGAACTGGATCATCTTAACTACCTTCTGCTCTAACTTGCCATGACGTTACGGGCCTGGCTCCTCTAAACCCCCATCCTTAACTAATACCATCAGCACTGCCACTGCCATCATTGATACAGCTGCCACCATCTCAACCTACCTGCTGATTTACACTTTACACATCATTATTACATCTATAATTGCTGTTAATCATTATTAAATGTATATATATATATATATATATATATATATAGAACAAATTAGGTCAGAGGATGTCATCCCCATTTTACAGATCAGGAAACTGAAACTCCAAGAAGTGATCACATTTACCTGAATGCTATGCAAGTGGCAGAGTGAAGAGTGTAGAACATAGGCTTCTGGCATCAAAGTAACTGCTGTTGTCCTAGTACAGCTCTATAAAGTTTTACCCTCTCGGTCCTCTCCCTCTTTTCACCCCTCATCATTAAGTCACTAATACCACTAAATGAACATGTCTGCCAAATTTGTGTCTTCTATTTTCTTTGATAATAGGGCCAGTATGTGGGCTTGTCATCTTGGGAGGAGAAGTGAAAATTAAATAGAGAAATGTTGCTGATGGAGGCCCTTCCCACTCTCCAGGGGAAAATATCTACAGGCCATTTGGGAATGTAACTTGTCTTTTTCCCCCCCTTTTCTTCTTATTTAAACCACAGAAGTCTCACATGAATTACCCAAGCCAGTCCTATACCCATGACCATGGTGTCCTTCATTCAATCACTCATAACTACAGCCAAAGAAGAGCAACTGGAATCTGGAACTCTGCCATTTCCTGAATTAATTCAAATCAACTGTAAATAACCTGGCTTGATGTCAGAAACACAAAAGTTTGTATCTATTCTGCAAGTCTAGACATTTTTCCCATAAATTAGAAGTGAAAATTATTTTGCCCTTAAAATGAATTAAAGCAATTAGACTATTCACAAACTAATATCTTAAAGTTGGAATTGAACTTCCCTGCATGCATCTTTACTGGATTTTTAATCAGGTAAGAAGGAGGCCTAATTATTCATCATTTTTGTACTTGGGGCAGCATTTTGGAGATGGAAAGAATCGTGTTCTTTGGGCAGACCTGGATTCATATCTTGACACAATTCTCAGCTGTCTAGCCTGAAAAGACTCACTTCATATCTCTTGGCTTCAGTTTCCTCATTTATAAAATTAGGATCATAGTGCTTGCAACATATATCATTGTAAAGATTAAATAGAAAATGTACATCTTTAAGCAATCTTGAGAACGAAAAATGGAGCTGGGGGAATCAGGCTCCCTGACTTCAGACTATATGACAAAGCTTCAGTAATCAAGACAGTTTGGTACTGGCACAAAAACAGAAATATAGATCAATGGAACAGGATAGAAAGCCCAGAGATAAACCCACACACATATGGTCACCTTATCTTTGATAAAGGAGGCAAGCATATACAGTGGAGAAAAGACAGCCTCTTCAATAAGTGGTGCTGGGAAAATTGGACAGGTACATGTAAAAGTATGAAATTAGAACACTCCCTGACACCATGCACAAAAATAAACTCAAAATGGATTAAAGACCTAAGTGTAAGGGCAGACACTATCAAACTCTTAGAGGAAAACATAGGCAGAACACTCTATGACATACATCACAGCAAGATTTTTTTTGAGCCAGCTCCCAGAGAAATGGAAATAAGAACACAAATAAACAAATGGGACCTAATGAAACTTAAAAGCTTTTGCACAGCAAAGGAAACCATAAACAAGACCAAAAGACAACCCTCAGAATGGGAGAAAATATTTGCAAATGAAGCAACTGACAAAGGATTAATCTCCAAGATTTACAAGCAGCTCATGCAGCTCAATAACAAAAAAACGAACAACCCAATCCAAAAATGGGCAGAAGACCTAAATAGACATTTCTCCAAAGAAGATATACAGATGGCCTACAGACACATGAAAGAATGCTCAACATCATTAATCATTAGAGAAATGCAAATCAAAACTACAATGCGATATCAACTCACACCGGTCAGAATGGCCATCATCAAAAAATCTAGAAACAATAAATGCTGGAGAAGGTGTGGAGGAAAGGGAACACTCTTGCACTGTTGGTGGGAATGTAAATTGATACAGCCACTATGGAGAACAGTATGGAGGTTCCTTTAAAAACTACAAATAGAACTACCATACGACCCAGCAATCCCACTACTGGGCATATACCCTGAGAAAACCATAGGTCAAAAAGAGTCATGTACCAAAATGTTCATTGCAGCTCTATTCACAATAGCCAGGACATGGAACAACCTAAATGTCCATCGACAGATGAATGGATAAAGAAGATGTGGCACATATATACAATGGAATATTACTCAGCCATAAAAAGAAATGAAATGGAGGTATTTGTAATGAGGTGGATGGAGTTAGAGTCTGTCATACAGAGTGAAGTAAGTCAGAAAGAGAAAAACAAATACAGTATGCTAACACATATATACGGAATCTAAGGAAAAAAAAAAAGGCCATGAAGAACCTAGTGGCAAGACGGGAATAAAGACACAGACCTACTAGAGAATGGACTTGAGGATATGGGGAGGGGGTGGGGTGAGATGTGACAGGGTAAGAGAGTGTCATGGACATATATACACTACCAAATGTAAAATAGATAACTAGTGGGAAGCAGCCGCATAGCACAGGGAGATCAGCTCGGTGCTTTGTGACCACCTAGAGGGGTGGGATGGGGAGGGTGGGAGGGAGGGAGATGCAAGAGGGAAGAGAAATGGGAACATATTGTATATGTATAACTGATTCACTTTGTTATAAAGCAGAAGCTAACACACCATTGTAAGGCAATTATACTTCAATAAAGATGTTTTAAAAAAAAAAGAAAAAGAAAATGTACATCTTTAAGTAGAAAATGTATTTATTTTAATGTCTGGTACACCGTATACGTTAAATAAATCTCAGTTCATTTCCACTTTACTTGTACAGAGAGTAATCTCCATGAGCCTTTGGTTGGATGCTGTACTTTTCTGAGTTTAGAAAATCTCCCCAAAAACATAGGTGTGAGAAATATTTAGTAAGACTAATGTAATAATTCTTAAAGTAGAAAAGTGGAAAACATGTGTTACTTGAAAAGAAAATTCCTTAATACAGTAAATATATTTGGAAATCAAAATTATTGTCCATATAATACAAACTGCTGAAAGTGCAGATCTAAAAAATCTTTTTGGCTGTTGGGCCCACAGTATTTGGAAAATGTCAATGTGATGGGATAGGTTTTTCTAGGAGTGCAAGGTCTGGTTCCTAGTTAAGCAAGTCCACAATAACATTTTAGTGAGATTTTTGTTTTTCAAATGGAACTTTGTACTTAAAAGATTGAGAAATATTGATTGAGTGACACTGTCATTGTGGAAATCAGATTTCAGAATTCGCTCCCTTGTATGTTTGCATCTTATCATTTGAAAAAAAAGGAAATTATTTACAAAACACTTGCCTGTGCTCTAAAAGTTGAAGCTCTCATGATGACGTTACTCTGAAAGAAGTATAATGACCCTTAGCAAAGATTACTGAGTTCCCTTTGAGATCTAAACTGTATTTCCAGAAGGTTCACTGTAGTTAGATTTCCCTACTATGGTCCCATTATTTACCACTTCATGATATGCAGCTCTTCTCAGGCACAAGGAGCCTAGAGTCAAACATTTGTATTACTAGGAAGGAAATTGAAGACCATCTATTTCAAACCCCTCCCCCCCTTATTATAGGTGAGGCTACTGAGACCCAGAAAAATAAAGCAACTTGCCCAAGGTCAAAACTGAATCATTGGCAGAACTTGAGCTAGAACCAAAACTTTTTGTCTCTCTGTGTGTTGGTTCATATACTTCATCACTCTGCCTGTGATGCATGTGAATCAATACTAGATGAACACTTAAATATAAAATATCCCGACCTGAAATATAAGAGACTTTTTAAGCAAAAGTTTTTAAATAAAGCATAGACTTCCTGCCAGTCATTGCTCTGATTGTTGGAACAGTTAGAAAAGATGGTTTCACAAAGACAGTTCTGTCCTCTTTATTAGGTCCATAGACTGTCCTGCCTCTTAGGACATCAACTGACTTACCTCAAACACAACTAGCTGTGAAAAGCTACCCAAAACCATCCAGAAGTATGCTTACTCATTTGAAGCCCTGTGCTCCACCACTGCCAGGATTTGAGCAGTCTTCACAACTTGAACACAAAAACTTTTCCAGTTGAGCCCAAAAAGGAACTGTTTTGTTCAAAGAAGGCCCTCTGTTCAAAAGGAACCATTCCAAAGATAATTTCCCCAAATGCATGACTTGATTCTCGGTATAGTTCAGGCTATTTTCAGCCTCAATATATCAACCTATCACATATTTTCAACAGTGAATAATTTTACTGTGTCACAGCTAAGGGATAAACTCCTCAATTAATAGAAATGGTAAGGACTCCCGCGTCCATTTGAAAAACCAAAATAAAAATGTTCCCACTTGCAGGATCCTTGGGACTGAGACTACTCCACCCAAAAAGCACAATAAAGCTTGTTATCATTCTATCCAAATGATCCTGGTACCAACTGTTGTGGCACAGTCCACCTTGAAGGATTACCCAACTGGAAGTCTCCTTTTGACTCAGTCATCTTGTCTCAGAACCAGAGAGATTGCTAGCACTCAACATAATAAGAACAATAATTACTGAAAAGATAGGTGCCTCTTTTTTGGGCTCTGCTATCCAGTAGGTCTGAACTTGGGCCAAAAAGCAGCTTTCAAAGGATCGAGAAATGCCTCTGAACAGACTTTGAAATCATTTCAACAGATTTTGTCATCTGGGATATTTTCTCCTTTCCTAACCTAAAATCCAACACAGTTATAAATATATTTACAGTATTCTCTGGGGGATACCGGCTTCTGTAGGAAAAAGGGACCATAATTTGGAAGACACATGTTCTAGTTCCAGCTCTGCGACTAACTAGCTGGGTGATCTTAAATGTCTTCACTTCACTGTCTCTCAGTTTTCCC
Source organism: Balaenoptera musculus (assembly GCF_009873245.2). Classification (NCBI taxonomy): domain Eukaryota; kingdom Metazoa; phylum Chordata; class Mammalia; order Artiodactyla; family Balaenopteridae; genus Balaenoptera; species Balaenoptera musculus. Next base: position 63,396,872 of record NC_045806.1, on the reverse strand, counting down.
ATCTGTATGGTGAGGGATTTGGATCTCTAAGAGCTCCTTCAGCTCCAAAATCTATGATCCGACTTTCTTTCTTTCTCTCCTGAGAATTTACTATCTGTTGCTGTATCTGTGAAAGTTAAGCTTACCAAAGCAAGGAGCTTATACATAAAAATATTCCTTCACTAAGCAACTAGATAATTTATACAGAGCAGAAATCCAAATCCTCTTTTTCTGACTGAATAGGTCAAGCTGTCCCAATGAATCTCACTGACCATACTCTTTTCTTACCACTTTGTGCCATCTTCCCTTGTTGATGAAGAAACAAAGAACCCTCAGCAAAGACTGAGCTGCATCACAGACTCCATGCTCCTGGAATAATGGTGGGGACTGATGGCATTAACCCTAACTTTGTACTCTAGTCAGACTCATGGGAAATCACGATTGCTCCTGCTGTAATAAGTCTGAAATAAGAAACCAGGGACCATTTTCATTTTGGACACTGGTCTCACATCTGTCTCTGTCCCGGATCTTCATGTCCGCACCAATCTTCCCACATGGAATTATACCAATTCCCACATATTAAGCTATAACTTACCCTGGAGCCTTGCTGGGCTTGTTTCTTTGCAGGGAGCTGGGGGAGAAAAAGCCTAAGTCTGGGTGGCACGGAGCTTACTGATAACTGACAAATTTGTTGTTGAAAGAGGAAGTTGAGTGCATTTGGTGTCTCACCACAGAAACCATATTTACACAGACCAAAGGTAAGTCCCTTGAGCAGAAGACATTACTCAAGTTTCATTTAGTTTTTACTTCATTCGTGCAAGAAATTCAAAGAGCAGAGAGCTAAAGGGTGTTCAACACCAAATAATGACTGTATACCGGCCTTCCTCATGGTTTCACTGTTTCTTACCCTATCTCTTTCAACAACAACCCACATGCCTATCCATCTCACTAGATTCCAGTAGGGTCTATGGTAGGATTGGATTCTGAGGCAAAATCTGAAGAGAGTTTACCTAAGAACAAGAATACTGCAACTCCTTCAATCCTGAGAGAGAAAGAGTGAGAAAACCACAAGAATACCTACCAGAGAATATTCTCCAACTCCCATTACATTTTCTTAAATTGAGTTTGTTCAACTTGTGATTTATTATTTTATTGAACTTTGGGAGTTTTAATGATGATGTAGATTTAGGAAGGTACTATTTATAATTTTGACTCATGTTTAAATTGTGAGGGTTTTAAAAAGTTTAATTATAAAGCTATAGAAAAATAACCTTTCCCTTCAATAAACTTATGAAGTAGTGCCAAAAAAAAAAATACATGTCAGAACTAACAGTAGTAAGACTACCTTTGCTTAAGCTATTCCCTGCATTTGGAGTACCTTTCCACAACCTCTCATCTCAAGGCTTATAATTTAATGTGTAGTTTGTTTATTTTTATACATTTCTTATCCTCTTAGTGTATTGCAAACTGCTTCAGGGCAAAGATCATGTCTGACTCATCCCTGCATTTCCAACCAGTCCAGCATGATGTACTTTCATGAATGCTTGTTGAATGAATGTGAAGGAATTAATGAAAAAAATAAATATTCAAATAATGAATGAATAAATAAATGAACCATATATATTTCAGTCTCCCTCCAGTGAACTAAGGTTTAGTCTTTGTCTGTGGAGCCTTTATAAGGTTGCAAGTAAAGAAAGATCATACACTTGGGGACTATAGTATCAGCCAAGTCTGAGAGTAGTTCTGAGAAACAAGGCTTGCAAACCAGCACAAAAACCTCTCTGTGCATGTGTGGAAACTACATTCAGAACCCAGGGCCTAGAGCAGCAAAGAGCCTTCTGGGTAATAACCATAACAAAGGAGAAAAGAAAGTACTGTGGGTTAGATCAAACAGTAGCATCTGGATTTATGGAAAAGACTGATTAAAGTGGATGACAACATTTCTGTAGAAGGGCAACCTGCATCTGCAACATGCTTTCTTGTAAAACTAGAATCATTCAAGAACTAGATAGAGCCACACCCAACACTCAGAGATCACTAATATAAATTTCAAGGACATCAAGAGATGGAAAAGAGACACTTTCAGCACTAGGAACTGAGAACTTGAATTGATTGATGAAAAGGTCATGACTTGTGACAACTGGTAAAGGAAGAGGGTACCCATCCTGGCTGAGGTATATCAAATGAAACATACCTGACCTTGCAATCCCCTTCTTAATTCTGATTTCATATACTTATCCAGCTCCAATCTGTTGTTAATTTAGTTTTCTGACTTGGCATCCTTACTGAAAGAATACACTGATAGGCCAACACACATTTCAGTTCATTTGGCAGTTCTGGTCTTCAATATAAATTATTAAATTGGCTTTCTGTTACAAATCCATCCCTTCTGAGTTTGGGCAGTGTAAGCCAGTTTTCCTAGGCTATGATCCTTCTCTGGCCAAAGAAAGTTCCAGACCTGTTGATCTTTAAAGCCAAACCCTGGGACAAAAGGACAAAAGGAACCCTTTCTTGACAATTAGCTACTGTCACGGCTGCCCACTCTCATTTCCCAGACAACATCTTAACATTGCTAGGAAAATAGCTTGCCAGCTTACCTCATTGCTCTCTTACATGCAAGTGTCTTCTCCTTTCATTGGTTCTAAAAAGGGAAGCAAAAGTAGCTCAGAAGACAGTGACCCAGTTTAGGCAAAGAATATTTCAACTCAGGTAAAGTTTTTAGTGTTAATTAAAGGAGTAAATCTGTGGACAAACCAAAAAAGCCGATAATTTAACAATCGTCTCCAATTAACTTTTAGAAGAGAGACTTTAGTTTTTGAGTATGACTGATAGTCTAGGAATCATTATCATCTCAAACCAAGTAATAAATATCCAGTCATAGAAGTCTAAAAAACAGTACAGCTGCCCCACTTTGCCTATACTTCTGAACTCTTCCCTTCTCTCTTATGTATCCTTTCAAAGTTTAACTGGCACATCATATCTTCCCTAGGCCTAAGAAAGTTTATGAGTCTGTGCTTCAAAGGCTTTGAGGTCTTCTCTAACAGTAACAGTAAATTAGGTGTGATAGCTGTTGTTGAGGGCATTATTTATTACAATATACTGTGTTTTCTAGGAGGATCCAAGAATACTACCTGATCTTAGTACTGGGAAGAGCTAGATTTTTCCTAAGCAATTGGTTTGATTCGATTCTTAACAGATACTGATAATTGTGTCATGTGTCTTTTTTTATATAATCTGCTGAAAACCCTGGAACTAATTTATAGTCTGTTGGCTGCAAGTTTGGAGATATTTTTTATGGTGTGCTTTTCTTTCATGGCTCTAATTTTACATCCTTGTCCATTGTTCTTTATTATTTTCCACCTATTTTTTATTTATATTATCTTGCTATAGTATGCATCCTTTTAAACCACCTTCAATTCTTTCTGGAACAATAGTATAACAAAAAGTGGAAAAAAAAAGAGGAAAGAGTGAGTTGTGATCTCAATTCCTTTTGCATTAGAACTAGTGAGTATTAATTGCTTTAGATAAACTGTCTTCAAGAGTTTCCCATATCTGATTCTGTAAACACAGATTATTCCTGCACTTTTAAAAACTAATCTTACAATAAGTACTTAAGAAGCTATAACAACAATCAATTTGGGGATGCTGAGTGGGAAGAGTGGAATTCAGAAGCATAAAATATGTCTTCTATCTTCCAAGAGTATACAGTTTAAGTGACAGGTTAATCACTCCATAAAATAATTAGAAAACATAACATAGAGAGCATAAATAGTATGATTTACTATTAAATTGTGTGGAAGTTAAGATGAGTTCAGTATGGGTTAAACCTGTTGGGGAAGGTTGGCTGGTCTTTGCTCAATAGACAAATTTGGTTTCGGTAGTATTCCCAGTGGGTGAAACATGTCCCAGTGGAGGCATGCAAGGTTATTTTTGGTGGTACAAGGAATTGCTGTTTAAACATTTTCAAGTTATACATTTGTTTTTAGGCTTTAAATGTAATAAAATTAGCACTTCACATCTATGATTTCATTCATAATACTACTTAGGATGAGGCTAAAGTAGGTAGCTAAGTTTTAAAAAGTGTGATTAAACAACACACATACAAATAATAGTATAGAGGGTAAGTAGACATAGCAAAAACAATGGAGAGACATATGCATATCTGAAATTTGGCAAATACCAGCTTAAAGAGAAAGGGGAAGTCAAGGGACTCCAGGAGAGAGAAGAAATATTACCAAGCATGTAAATGAAGAGTAAACATACTATTTGTGTGATAGTGAGGACAAAATTTTGACTAAAGCATAGGGCATGCTAGGGAACAGCAGGAAAGAAACTCAGAGGGTGAAACCATACAAAGAAGAACTTAAGAGTATAGAAGCCATAGGATACAGGAAATCATTGACGGGTTTTAAACAGAGCTGAGAGAGGGAGATTAAAAACTCTTATTTATTGTGTACTTTCTATGTACTAGTCACCATTCTAGGCAATTTACACACATCGTCTCACTTAATCCTCAGAAAAATCCTAAGGAGTAGGGACTAATATTATGTCCTATCCTACCTACAAGCAAAATGAAACACAGAGAGGGTAATTAAATTCCCTAATATCATACAACAAATAAGTGAGAGAGGCAAGATTCAGACCCAAGTATGTCTGGCTCCAGAGCCCAACATCTTTTCTTCCACTCCATGAAGGATTGCTGAGACAAAGGTGCACAGAATGCATTGGAGAAGAGATGAAACAGGAGGTGGAGAGCCCTATTGAAGGAAATGCCAATAATTTAAATTTAAGGTAATAAGAGCATGGATTAGGGCAGTGACAGTAAGAATGAAGATAAAGAGTAATTTCAAAAGAATTAGTTTTCTTAAAAGAGCACTTAAAACTGTAATCAGTAAAATGAAAGAGGAAACGAACCTTCACAAATAGGAATAAATCAGTCTTTGAAGGGGTTTCATTTTTGCATATTTTTCACTAAAACGTTTTTGAGTCATACACTAAAGTATCTTTCTTCAATGAGAAAACCTTACTTTGTAACTGGAAGAGGAGTTAATTTCCCTGAACCCTAGAGGTTTGTTTTGGAGACAGATATTAGCACAGAGCAACTTCTTGAGACACCGTGTGAGGAACCTACAGCCCTGAAAAGGGAAATGGTTAGTCTCATAGGATGTGAATTTCTAAAGAAATGTATTTCAGAAAATTTCCATAAGAAGAGGGTTCCTTCAGCTAACTGGCTGGTTGTATATACATGTTGTGAATTAACATGAATGATAAGCTTTCCCAAAATTCTTGGTCATCTGTTTGGTTTCTATATAGTCAAAGCCATGAACAATGGGCAAGAGGACAAGGGATGAGGAAAGATATTTCTTCTCTAGGTTTCTTATTTTGGGTTCCTTGCTAGGAGGTTTACTAACTTTATAAATATCACTAGGACTGACCATTGAGAAATGATGGAATAGGTGAAGGCTATATTTGTGCCCTACCTTCCTTTTCTGGCCTTTTTGTTCAGCTTTCTCTCCAAGGATAGGGTGCTTTTCCAGACCCTCTGGGTTTCTGTTGTCACAAAAGAATTTGATGTGATTATATCTTTAATACTAAAACAGGAAGGGTTTTTAGGCTTTGGGCACTGCAAACACATGAGAATGGATTCCAAGTGTCTGGAATTTCAGGCATTGACAAGAAGAAAAGATTCCTCAAATCAGCAATTAAATCAAATTCCTCAAATAAGCAATTCTCAAGCTTTTTGTCTCAGATCTCTTTACACTCTTAAAACTTATTTAGGATCCCAAAAAGCTTTTGCTTATATGGGTTGTATCTATTGTAAATAATTAATAAACAAAAACTTCAATTAAATAGAGTTCGGAGTCCAGAAGGTGGAGCTCTCATGCTCTGCAACTGCAACTGAGCCCAGCAAGAAGAAGAAAGACTCCTCTTCTTTCCTGGCAAGTACTCAGTGAATGAAAAGCCATGGACTCGCTGTTTACTATCACCCTCCAAACTTTCTTTTCCTCTCTGTAAAACACTCTCCTTCCCTTTCTGTGTGGGGACTTGCACTTGGCTCTTCATGCTTACAGACCCCAAATTGCAATTCTCTGTTGATCCTGATAAACCCATTTTGTTGGAGAAATATCTGGCAGTCTATTTGTTTCAAGTCAATGCTATCAATATTTCCCATATTAGGCATTTAAAATTGATGGCATAGAAAACAAACTTATGGTTACCAAAGGGAAGAGGGTGTGGGGGAGGCACAAATCAGGAGTATGGGACTATCAGATACAAACTACTATACATAAAATAAATAAACAACAAGGATTTTCTGTATAACACAGGAAACTATATTCAATGTCTTTTAATAACCTATAATGGAATATAATCTGAAAATTATAACTGAATCACTTTGCTGTACACTTGAAACTAACACAATATTGTAAATCAACTATACTTCGATAAAAGTTCTAATTTATTAATCCACTTAAAATAATAAATACATATGTATGTTAACATAAATAGCATATATTTTATGAGATATAACTAATTTACTAAAAAATAGTGAGAAGGGTGACATTGTTTTACATTTCTGCAAACCTCTTTAACAGAACAAAGCTGGATTCTCATATATTTATTTTTTCATTCAATCTGTTGTGATATATTGTTTCAGTTGTAATTTAGGAGAAAAAATATGGTCTCATGTGGATGAGATGAAAAAAGGTGAGCACTTTAATAATCCTTTCATTTGAGAGTACATATTCTTTGTTACAACACGAAAACTAAACTAGTAGTAGCCTTTTACAGGATAATTGCAATGTGGATTCTGAAAGCACATCAAGGAACTTTTCCTACTCTATTTTATTAAAATTCATTGATATAGCTTGTATTTTGAATTGGTCTTTTAGTCGTCCATTATTTGTAACAACTTGAATTGGTCTCTTGGAACATATTGGTTCATGGAGTTATGCTACTCCTGATACAGTTCACTATACAGAATCAAAAACGCACCACATCTGCTACAATCACCACTTATTTCATCAGAAAAGTCTGTAAGTAATAGGAAGCTGTCAAGTACATGATGATGGGTGCAAGTTGTCCAATTTCTAATTTACTTGAAAACTCAAGTTTTAATATTGGCAACAAATACTTGTCAGTTGTTTTTCCTTGAAGCGACAGGTTTATTTTGATCATTTCTAAGAAATGTCTGCCAGATACCCAAATCTGAACAACTATAATTTCTTTCAGTCCTTCTTTCAAGTAAAAATTGTGTCCCATGAAAAAGTGTCTAGTTCAGCACAAACCTTAAATAATTTACAAGTGCTTTTCTTTGAGACAACCATTATACTTTGATGGGCAGCAGAAGTACTTTATATATACTTCCTATTTTTTACACAAAACATTAAAAGACTTGTACTCAAGGGTCAAGATTTAATAAAATTAATAAGTTTTTGTTGCTGCATCAAGGACATTCTTAAGTGAAACTGCTTTTTCTACCCATAAATGTATGGCAGTGAAGAATACTAGAATACTTTGATACAACTGCTTTGATTTATATTAAGGCATCAGAAGTTTTACCCTCCATATGTTTTGTACCATCAGTGCAAATGTCAATACAGTGAAAAAGTAAAAATGTCTTAGTATTGTTACAAAAATAGTTTTGACCTTGAGGGCCCGCTGAAAGAGTCTCAGCACCTCCAGGGATCTGTAGACCACACCTTGAGAATCTTTGTCTCAAATCACGTTTCATAGGGATTCATAAGTGATTGTTTAAAAATTCAGTCAAAATGTTATGACTAAATAACTATAGACATAGTTAAACATTCATGCTGGGAATCAACTGATAACATCTATATCATATTATTCTAACATTAACATGAAGGTTACATGTTCTCTGTAGAGCCTTTTTGGCTGTCTTCAAATGTACCTTTGGCTTTCTCTTTGCTATCTCCTCTGTCTTTACTATCCTTTATTCATTTGAATTCAGAGTACTTTCCTTTATTCATTTGAATTCAGAGTAGCTATGTTAATTGAGCATTCACTAATTGCAAGACCCTGTGCTAGGTTGTGTTTGGGTGGACTCAGTGATGAATAAGACAAGTCCTTGCTCTTAAGGAATTTAAAATCTAATTTAGAAAGTTAGGGATGTATATACTTAGTGATAGAATAAAATGCAGGCTGAGATAAGATTTACTCAGCTTCCCTCCTTCAGAGGCAACTACCATATTTAGGTTCTTATTTACGCTTTCACAGATACTCTATGCACATACAAGCACATACATATATATGTTTTCTCTCATTTTTAATACAAGAAAGTAGTAAACTATATACATTCATCTGCACCTTGATTTTCCACTTAGTAAATTATCTTAGACATAATTGCCTATCTGTAAAAATAAGGAGGTACCAATAATTTTTGACAATTATGATTGTCTAATAATTAATTTAATTCTTCTCTACTGGTGGTTTAGGTGGTTTATAATTTTTTGCTGTTGAAAATTGTTCTGCAAATAATGTCATTTTACATGTGGCATTTTCAACATATGAATTTATAAAGCAACATAGTTGAGTGGTTTGGGTTTGAATCCTAACCATCCTACTTACTAGCTGTGTGACCTTAGGCAAGTTTCTTAACCTCTCTGAGCCTATTTCTTCATCTTAAAATGAACAGAAGTTAATGTATATGAAGAACTTATAGTAGTATCTGACATATAGTAAACATTCAATACATGTAAATTATTATTTTTTAACCTTCATTGGATGAGTGAAGCCACAGAAATTATCTTTAACATGTGTGTATATGAAATTTTCTAGAAGAGAATTCAAAGCTTCCATCAAATTCTGAAAGAAGTATGGGATCTCCCCAAAAACATAAGGACCACTACTGGAAATAATAATAATAATAATAGCTACTGGGTAAAATACTTTAGACTACCTCCTCTTACAACACTAGCTCCTTTTGCATCATAAATCCTATCTCAATTCCTTCAATGAATAAATGCCTAATATATAAAGTATTTTACATCCATTATCTGTAATCCTCACAACAAAACTGCAAGATAGGAATTTCTATTTTACACAAGAGGAAACTGACATTCAAAGAGGTTAGTTAATGAGCCCAAGATTAAATGACTGGGAAAGACAGTATTTGAACTCAGTATAGCCTGGCTCCAAAGTTATTTCAATCATATACTGCTAACCTTTTTTCTTCCTCGCTTGAATAATTCCATTTTCCTTATGCCAACAACATTCTCTATGCTCATTCTACAAATCAAATCCCTAAATCTGGTTTCTACTCCCTCTTCTGTACTACAATTGGTCTATTAAAAGTTGTCAAATGCATCATAATCACCCATTCTGATGGATCGTTCTTCAATACCTTCTTGAACTCTCTGACATTTGACATGGTTAACCAGTATGAAGACACCATGGACAAGAAATTAGGTCTAGGTTCAGATAGACCTAGGTTCAAATCCTTTGTTGCCACATATTAGCTGGGTTATCATAGATAAGTTATATTACTCATCTGAGCTTTAGTGACTTCATCTATAAAACAGAGATAATTCATTTACTTCTTAGGCCGATTCTGAGAATTTAATGTAATTGCTCAATTGCTCATTTAAAGTGCCTTAACACAATAAACTTGCAGCAAATGTTAGTTATCATTCTCCACATTTCATGAAATGCTCTCTGTGGTTTGATAACTGCATTATCGAAGCTGCCTTACCTCTCTCATTGCTCTTTGAAAAAAAAATCTATTGCTGGTTCCTTTTCCTCCTTCAAGCCTTAAATTTCAGTGTCCAAAAAACATACCATCATTAAACCTCTCTTCTTTTCTCTTTACTGCTCCTTGGTAATATCATCAAAATTAAAATCTGTACTCTTATGATAAACACATAACTCCAGAATAGATTTATCAAAATTGTCTACAATATAGCTTCCTTTAAGAGTCAATGCATCCCAAACTGCAGTGAATATGATGCCCTCTGCGAGTCTACTCCTTGATTAATGTGATATCCTCCAAATTTTCTAGGCTAAAAATCGAAAGTGGTCCTACTGGTAAGGAAGACAATATGTATGCCTAAAGCTGTGTCTTCTGAAGAAAAATTTCTGCTTCACACTGCAATAAAAATAGACTTCACTGAACTAACTTAGCCAAGTCACTAAAAAAATTAAGCAATCAAACAAACAACAAGGCCGAAGGAGGAGGCCATTTCAGCATCTGGAATTGCTGCAACATATTATTTAAAATTGTTCAGTTTAAAAAAATTATGATACATGCAAAGAAATAAGAAAATGTGTCCCATAAATAGTAAAAAGAACAAGCAATGGAAATTTCCTTTGAGGGAAGCAAGATGTTGCACTCATCAGATAAATATTTCAAAACAGCTATCATAAATATATTCAAACAACTAAAGGAAAACATTTTGAGAGAATTGAAGGAAAGTGTGACGACTTTCCTTCTATCATAAGATAGAGAATATCAGTAAACTGTTGAAATTATATTAAAAATGAAAATTCTGGAGATAAGATGTGCGAAAACAAAAAGAAAAAAATCACTACAGGAGCTCAAAAATATATCTGAACTGGCAGAAAAAAGAATAAGTAAAACTGAAGATAGATTGATAGAGATTATGCAATCTGAAGAACAGAGAGAAAAAAGGAGGATAAATGAATGGAGCCTCAGAGAAATATGGGATATTATTAAGTGCATGATACATAATTAAATACAAGAAACAAAGAAGAAAAATAAAGGGGCAAAAACTTATTCAAAGAAACAATGAATGAAAATGTCCTAAACTTGATGAAAAATATCAATCTACACATTTAAGAAGATTGATTCATTCTAAGTACAATAGATTCAAAATGGCAGAATAAGGACCTCTTAAAGTGCTCTCCTGGATAAAAGCAATAAGAACATTGGAAAAAGTGTCAAAACCAACTTTTTCAGTACTCTGGAAATTGACTAAAGACTTGCAACAATCCACGGAATATTTCTTAGAGAAAAATGGCTAACTCTTGTGAAGAATAGTGAGCTTTCTGATGTTTTAATTTGCTCTGTTTCTGTAACTCTTTCCTGAGATCTGCAGCACCCTTGAAAACCTGGAATAACCTGGAACCACAGTGGAAACCAGCAGCCTGGCCACTACTAGAAAGGTCAGGCTAAGGTTTGGGGCCTTCCAAAGCCACATTCCCAGAGAATTATTACTATTGGATCTGTCTGGACATTCCCTGGAAAATGCCACCAGCAGGGCTTGTTTAAACTGACCCAGAGATCTCCCAGTGTGAACAGCATTTTCCCTGGAACATTTTTTCAGAAATATTAGCAGTAATTATTTAAGAATACATGTGCCTCAAGTGGTAAATATCAACTGGGACAGACAATAACCTAATCAAAATGTTTAGAAGGAAAAGTTATGGAATAGTAAGTCCAAAAGGGACTTTGAAAATTTCTAGAAATCTAGAACTATATTTCTCAAAATCTAGAAGTATACACATGTGTAGGTCTATGTGCATGCCCAGAGCTGTGCACAAGCTCAAGAAAGACCTGAGAAGACAATGAGCTCTCACCTCTGATCAAACTTAAAACTCTGATAGGAAAGAAGTGAAGTCTAAGGCAGATTTGAAACTATCGGGCTAGTGTTGCCACAACATGCACCCAGATGCTCTCAGCAAAAACTGGGAGACCATTTTGGTTCCAGGCAATTTCTGTTCAATCATTCAATGATCATGAGGCTAACATGACAGAGATTTCAGTAGCCAGACACAGCAAAGAATGTACAGAATTTGCCTTAAAAATGTACAGAATTAGGGACTTCCCTGGTGGCACAGTGGTTAAGAATCTGCCTACCAATGCAGGGGACATGGGTTCAATCCCTCTTCTGGGAAGATCCCACATGCTGCTGAGCAACTAAGCCCGTGCACCACAACTACTGAGCCCATGAGCCACAACAACTGAAACCTGTGCACTCTAGGGCCCATGTGCCACAACTACTGAACCCATATGCTGCAACTACTGAAGCCCGCGCACCTAGAGTCCATGCTCTACAAAAAGAGAAGCCACCACAGTGAGAAGCCCATGCACCACAACGAAGAGTAGTGCCAGCTCTTTGCAACTAGAGAAAGCCTGCATGCAGAAACGAAGACACAATGCAGCAAATAAATAAATAAATAAATAAAAATTATTTTTTTTTAATGTACAGAATTAGTTTAAAAAAGTCAGTGAATAAACAAACAGCAACAACAACAACCAGTAATAACAATAAACTGAAAGGAGGAGAAAATCTAATTTCTAGGATAGCCATATATTATTTTAAATATCCAGTTTGCAACACAAAATATTAGAAATATAAATAACCAAGAAAGTATGCCACATGCAAGGAAAAAATAAAGCAATCAAAAGAAGTTTTCCCTGAGGAATTCTAGAGAGTAGACATATTAGACAAAAGCTTAACTCAGCTATTATAAATATGTTCAAAAAACTAAAAGGAACCATATCTTTAGAAAGAACTAAAGAAGAGTGTGAAAATGATGTCTCAACAAAGATAAAATATCAAGAGAATTTTTCTAAAGGCCAAATAGAAACTCTGGAGTTGAAAAGTACAAAAACTGAAGTAAAATTCAGTAAAAATACAAAGCAACAGGATAGTGCAGGCAGGAGAAAAAAAGCATTAAACTTGAAGATTGAACAATTGAGATTTTTCCACTCTGAGAAACAGACAGAAGAAAAGAATGAAGAAAAATTAACAAGATTTTGAGACTTGTGGGACACCATCAAGAATGCAAATGAAAACATAATGAGAGATATGAGAGGCGACTACAAGGCAGAAAAGATATTCAAAGAAATAATTGCTGAAAACATTAATCTGGTGAAAACATTAGGATGGTGAAAAACATTAGTCCACATATCCAAAAAGCTCAATAAATTCCAAATATGATAAATTCAGAGATCCATACTAGACACATCATAATCAAACTGCAAAAGCCAAAAACAAAGAATGTCTTGAAAGCAGCAAGAGAGAAGCAGAACCTCATGTATAAAGGACCCTTGATAAGATTAGAAGCTGACAACTCATCAGAAACTACAGAGGCCAAAAGTCAGTGAAGTGACATATTCAAACTGGTTAAGAGAAACATGTCAGCCAAAAATTACATATAAAGAAAGGCTATCTTTAAGAAATGAAGATAAAGTGGAAGAATACATTACTAGTAAACCCACCATATAAGAAATACTAAAGTTCTTCAGACAGAGCACCAGTGATACCAGACAATTATTTAAATCCATATATTTAAAAAAAAATTATCAGTAAATGTAGGTAAACATGAAAGACATAACATAATTGCATATTTCTTCACCTTTTAATCTCTTAATTGATTTTTTTAAATTAATGCAAAGGACAATATTAAGATAATTGTATTGTTGGGCTATAACATACAGAAAAGATCTATGTCATAATAACAGCACAAAGGAGATAGATGGGAACTCAGATACATAGAGTGAGAAAAATGACATCAGATGGTAACTCTAATCCACAAGAAGAAACAAAAATAACCAGACATTGCAAATAAGAAGGATAATATAAAAATTCTATAGATATATACTTGCTCTCCTCTTTCAGCTCTTTTAAAAGACAAAAAATAGATAATAATAACAAAGTGGTGTTGAATTTTTAACATATATAGACTTAATATAAATAATAAATGAATGAATAAATAAATAAATATATAAATGTTTCCATAAAGAAAAGCCCAGACACAGACGACTTCACTGGTGACTTCTACCAATCATTTTTTAAAAATTAACACAAATTCTTCACAAACATTTCAAAAAAATAGAAGATGAGAGGACATTTCTCAACTAATTTTACAAGGAGGCCAGTATTATCCTGAAAGAAACCAGACAACATTGCAAGAAAATAAAACTATAGATCAATATCCATTATGAATACAGATATAGAGATCCTCAACAGAATACTAGGACACCTAATCCAGGAACATACAAAAAGGACTATACAACATCACCAAGTGGAATTTATCCCAGGAATGTAAAATTGGTTAAAAATATGAAAATAAATCAATAAGTAAAAGAATAAAACACAAAAAAACACATGATCTTCTTAATATATGCAGAAAAAGCATTTGACAAAATTCCATACCCTTTCATTATTAAAATTCTCAGTAACCTAAGAATAGATGGGTACTTCCTCAATCTGATAAAAGGCACCTACGAAAACTTCCTACAGTTAACATTACACTTAGTGGTAAAAGATTGAATGCTTCCCATGTAAGATCACCAAAAACATAAGCTTGTCCACTTTTGCCCCATTTATTCAACATTCTAATGTAATTTCTAGATGATTTATTATACAAGGAAAATACATTAAAGGCATACAGATTGTAAAGAAAGAAGTAAAACTATATTTGCACATAACCTGATATTGCATACAAATAATCCTAAGGAATTCACTAATAAACTTTGTGAACCAGTAAACAAGTTCAGCAAAGTTTCAGGATAAAAGCTCAATATTTTTAAAAATCTCAATTGTATTTCTATACAAGAGCAATCCAAAAAAATTTAGAAAACAATTATTTTACAAGTATATTAAAGAGAAAAATACTTAAGAGTAAATTTAACAAAAGAAATGGAAGATATATACACTGAAAACTACAAAATATTGTTGACATAAGTTAAAGAATGTGTAAATAAATGGAAAGACACTTTATGTTCATGGGTCAGAACACCTAACATTGTTAGGATGGCAATACTCCCCAAACTGAGCTACAAGTTTAATTCAATCACTAATAACCCCAGGAGTGTTGTTGTTTGTTTTTTGCACAAATTGACAAGCTGATCCTAAAATACATATGGAAAGACAAGTGTCCCAGAATAGCCAAAACAATCCTGAAATAGATCAATAAAATTAGACAAACTTTGGATGAAGAAATTCTTCCTTTTTCAAACCTCACTACAAAGTTACAGTAATGAAGATAACTGACATAACAATAGACATATATATAGATCAATGCAATAGAGTTGAGAGACTAGAAATGATCATTTATGTCATAATTGATTTTCAACCAGGTTGTCAAGAAAAATCAATGAGGAAAGAATAGACTTTTAAACAAATTTTACAAAGTGCAATTGTTGAGTTGTATGATAAATGTAGTTTAGTTTATAAGAAAACACCAAACTATTTCAAAAGAAGCTATACCATACTGTTTAACATCCCCACCAGCAATATATGTGCAATTCAATTTCTCTACCTCCTCACCAGAATTTTGTGCTATTATTAATTTTTAATTTTACCATTCTGATATTGCATTGTGGTTTTAATTTACATTTTTCAAATGGCTAATGATGTTGAACATCTTTTTAGGTCCTTATTTATTACCTGTATACACCCTTCAGTGTTGTGTTGCCTCAGCATTTTCCCATTTTTTAATTAATTTTTTTAATGTTGAGTGTTGAGAACTCTATATGTCCTAGGTAATAGTCTTCTGTTGGATATATATTCTATAGATATAGACTACCAGTCTGTAGCTTGTTTTTTTTTTATCTTTCTATAAAAAGGGTCCTTCACAGAACAAAAGTTTTAATTGTAATGAAGTTCAGCTTATCACTTTTCCCTTTCTGTGGATTGTGCCTTTGGTGTTAAGTCTAATTCTTTACCTAGCCCTGGGTCCTGAAGGTTTTCTCCTATGTTTTTTTAAAAATAATTTGTAGACAAACTTCTAATTTTGAAATAAATTTACAAAGTTGCAGATATAGTACAGAGTTCCTAGATAACTTACATCTATTTTCCATTAATATTATCATAACCATGATACACTTGTCAAAATAAGAGGTTAACATTCATACCATATAATTAACCAAAGACCATACATTAATCAGATTTCACCAGTATTCATACAAATGTCCCTTTTCTGTTCTAGGATCCATTCCAGGGAACCATATTGCATTTAGTCATCATGTTTCCTTAGTCTCCCATACTATTTTGCAATTTTCTAGTATTTCTTTGTTTTTCATGACCTTGAAAGTTTTTCTCATATTGCAGTAAAGTACATATAGCATAAAATTTAACATCTTAACCATTTTTAAGTATACAGTTCAGTCAGTGACATAAGTGCCTTCATATTGTTGAGCAACTATCAATACCATCCATCTTCAGAACGCTTTTCATCTTGTAAAACTGAAATGTTATAAACATTAAACGATAATTCCCCATTCTCCTCTCCCTCAGCCCCTGAAAACCACCATTCTTTCTGTCTCTATGAATTTCACTACTCTAGATAATCATACAAGTGGAATCAGAGTATTTCTCCTTTTGTAAGAGGATTATTTCACTTAGCATAATGTCCTTAAAGTTCATTCACGTTGTAGCATGTGTCAGAATTTCCTTCTTTTTTAAAACTAAGTAGCATTCTATTGTATTTATATTACCACACTTTGTTTAGCTATTTATTTGTCAATGAACACTTGGGTTGCTTCCATTTTTGGCTATTGTAAATGATGCTGCTGTGAATATGTATGTACAAATATTTCTTCAAGTTCCTGCTCACAATTCATTTGGGTATATACTCAGCAGTGAAATCTTTGGAATCCATAGCAATTGTTTTTAATATTTTGAGGAACCATTATACTGTTTGACAACCTGGCTGCACCATTTACAATCCTATCACTGATGCACAAGAATGACAATTTCTCCACATCTTTGCCAACACTTACTTTTTTCTGTTTGTTTTGATAGTAGCCTTCATAATGGTTGTGAGATCGTATCTCCTTGTGGTTTTGATTTGCATCTCCCTAATGATTAGTGACAATGAACATCTTTTTATGTACTTATTTGGTCACTTGTATTTGGAGAAATTTTTATTCAAGTGCTTTGCAATATTTAAAATTGTGTTGTTTGTTTGCAGTTGAGTTGGAGGAGTTAATCATATATTCTGGATTTTAATTCCTTATCAGATATATGATTTGCAAATATTTTCCCATTCTGTGAATTACCTTTTTACTCTAAAGGTAATTGATTGTGTCCTTTGATACACAAAAGGTTCACATTTTCATTTAGTCTATTTTTACTCTTGTTGCCGGTGATTGTCATGTCATATCCAAGTAATCATTGAAATGTCCAATATCAAGAATATTTTATGTTATATTTTCTTCTAGTAGTTTTATATTTTAGCTCTTGCATTTATATTTATGATCCACATACAGTTAATTTCTGTGTGTGTTTTAAGGAAGAGGTGAAATTTCATCATATACATGTGGATATCCAGTTGTCCTGGTATTATTTGTTGAAAAGATCATTCTTTCCCTTGTTGAATGCTTGGGCCCTCTGGTTGAAAATCAATTAATCATGAATGTATAGATTTATTTCTGGGTTCTAAGTTCTATCCCATTGATCCATATGCTCATACTTATATCAACACCACACAGGCTTAATTACTGTAGCTTTGTGGTAAATTCGAAATTGAGAAGGGTGAGTCTTTCCATTTCCAATTCCAATTTTGTTCTTTTTCCCCCACTTGATTGTTGTGTCTATTCTAGTTTTTAATTTTGATGAAATTCAACTTATCTATTTAAAATATTTTTTTTGCCTTTGCTTTGGTTTCTTACCCAAAAAGTGATCATAAAATCCAATGTCAGGAACTCGTTCCTAAAATTTTATTCTAAGAGCTTTATAATTTTAGGTTTTACTTTTATTTAGCTCTTTGATCCACTTTGAGTAAATTTTTATATGGTACAAAATAAGGGTCCAAATTAATTCTCCTGTATATGGATATTCAATTTTCCCAGAACAAATCACTGAAAGAATTATCTATCCTCATTAAGTGGTCTTGACTCCCTTGTCAAAAATCATTTGACAATATATATAAGGATTGATTTGTGAGCTCTCTATTCTATTCCATTGGTCTGAATGTTTGTCTTTATGCCAGTAAACACTGTTATGTTTACTATGACTTTGTAGTAAGATTTGTTATCAGCAAGTGTGAGATCTCCTACTTTAAAAAATATTTTGAGTATGTTCTGGCAATGTTGGGTCCCTTGAGGTGCCATATGAATTTTACAATGGATTTTCCTATTTCTGCAAAAATATTATTAGGATTTTGATAGTGATTGTGTTAAATCTGTAGACTACATAGGGTAGTACTAACATCTCAACAGTATTAAATCTTCCAATCCTTGAACATAGAATGTCTTTCCACTTATTTATTGGTATCTTCTTTAATTTCTTTCAGCAACATTTGGTGGCTTTCATTGTACTAGTTTTTAAAATCAATAATTAAGCTTATTCCTAGGTATTTATTCTTTTTGATGCTATTGTAAATTGAATTGTTTTTAAATTTTCCTTTCATAGTGTGCATTGTTAGTGTCTAGAAATGCAACTAACTTTAGTGGTTGATTTAATATTCTGCAACTTTACTGAAATTATTTATTAGTTCTGAGAGGTAGTGTGTGTGTGTGTGTGTGTGTGAAATCTTTAGGTGCTCTACAAAATTTATTGTCTGTGAATAAAGATAACTTTACTACTTTCCTTCCAATTTGAATGCCTTTTATTTCTTTCTCTTGCCTAATTGCTCTGGCTAAGCATTCCAATATATGTTAAATAGAAGTGGTGAAAGCAGGCACCCTTGTCTTGTTCCTGACCTTAGAGGAAAGCTGCCAGCCTTTCGCCATTGAGTATGATGTTAGTTGTTGGGGGGAGTTTTGTATAAGGCCTTTATTATGCTGAAGTAGTCTCCTTCTATTCCTAATCTGTTGAGAATTTTTATCAAGAAAGAGTGGTCATGAACATTGGGGTGCATGTACCTTTTCAAATTAAGATTTTCTCCAGATAAATGCCCAGGAGTGGGATTGGGATTGCTGGGTCATATGGGAGCTCTATTTTCAGGTTTTAAAGGAACCTCCATACTGTTCTCCATAGTGGCTGTACAAATTTACATGCCCACCAACAGTGTAGAAGGGTTCCCTTTTCTCCACATCCTCTCCAAAATTTATTGTTTGTAGATATTTTGATGATGGCCATTCTGACTGGTGTGAGGTGATACCACATTGTAATTTTGATTTGCATTTCTCTAATAATTAGTGATGTTGAGCAACTTTTCATGTGCTTTTTGGCCATCTGTATGTCTTCTTTGGAGAAATGTCTATTTAGATCTTCCACCCATTTATTGATTGGGTTGTTTGGGGTTTTTTTGATATTGCGCTGCATGAGCTGTTTGTACATTTTGGAGATTAATCCCTTGTTGGTTGCTTTTTTTTTGCAAATATTTACTCACATTCTGAGGGTTGTTTTTTCATTTTGTTTATGATTGCCTTTGCTGTGCAAAATCTTTTAAATTTAATTAGGTCCCATTTGTTTATTTTCATTTTTATTCTTTTTTATACATTTATTTATTTATTTTATAAATTTATTTATTTATTTATTTATTTATTTATAGGCTGTGTTGGGTTTTCATTGCTGGGTGCAGGTTTTCTCTAGTTGCGGCGAGAGGGGGCTACTCTTTGTTGTGGTGCATGGGCTTCTCACTGCTGTGGCTTCTATGTTGTGGAGCATGGGCTCTAGGCATGTGGGCTTCAGTAGCTGTGGCTCGCGGGCTCTAGAACACAGGCTCAGTAGTTGTGGTGCACGGGCTTAGTTGTCTGTGGCATGTGGGATTTTCCTGGACCAGGGCTCAAACCCGTGTCCCCTGTGTTGGCAGGTGGATTCTTAACCAGTGCACCACCAGGGAAGTCCCTTCGTTTTTATTTTCATTACTCTTGGAGGTGGGTCAAAAAAGATCTTGCTTCGATTTATGTCAAAGAGTGCTCTGCCTATGGTTTCCTCAAAGAGTTTTATAGTGTCTGGCTTTAAATATTTAGGTCTTTAACCCCTTTTGAGTTTATCTTGGTGGATGATGTCAAGAAGGGTTCACATTTCATTCTTTCACATGTAGCTGTCCAGTTCTCCCAGTACCACTTATTGAAGAGACTGTCTTTCTTTAATTGTGTATTCTTGCCTCCTTTGTCATAGATTAGGTGGCCAAAGGTGTGGAGGTTTATCTCTGGACATTCTCTCCTGTTCCAATGATGTATATTTCTGTTTTTGTGCCAGTACCATACTGATTTGATGACTATAGCTTTGTAACATAGCCTGAAGCCAGGTAGCCTGATTCCTCCAGCTCCATTGTTCTTTCTCAAGATTGCTTTGGCTAATCGGGGTCCTTGTGTTCCATACAAATTGTAAAATTTTTTGTACTAATTATGTGAAAAATGCCATTGGTAATTCAATAGGAATTTCATTGAATCTGTAGACTGCTTTAGGTGGCATAGTCATTCTTCCAATATTGATTCTTCCAGTCCAAGCACATGGTATATCTCTCCAATAATTGTGTCATTTATTTCTTTCATCAGTATCTTACAGTTTCCTGGGTACAGGTTTTTGTCGAATTATATAGGTTGATTCATAGGCATTGCATATTTAAAAAAAATTTTTTATTGGAGTATAACTGCTTTACAATGGTGTGTTAGTTTCTGCTTTATAACAAAGTGAATCAGCAATACATATACATATATCTCCATATCTCCTCCCTCTTGCATCTCCCACTCATCCTGCCTATCCCACCCACCTAGGTGGTCACAAAGCACTGAGCTGCTCTCCCTGTGCTATGCGGCTGCTTCCCACTAGCTATCTATTCTACACTTGGTAATGTATATATGTCCATGCCACTCTCTCACTTCGTCCCAGCTTACCCTTCCCCCTCCCCTTGTCCTCAAGTCCATTCTCTACATCTGCACCTTTATTCCTGTCCTGCCCGTAGGTTCTTCAGAACCATTTTTTTTCTTTTTTTAGATTCCTTATATATGTGTTAGCATACGGTATATTTTTTCTCTTTCTGATTTACTTCACTCTGTATGACAGTCTCTAGGTCAAACCACCTCACTACAAATAACTCATTTTCGTTTCTTTTTATGGCTGAGTAATATTCCATTATATATATGTGCCACATCTTTATCCATTCATCTGTCAATGGAAACTTAGGTTGCTCCCATGTCCTGGCTATTATAAATAGAGCAGCAATGAACATTGTGGTACATGACTCTTTTTGAATTATGGTTTTCTCAGGGTATATGCCCAGTAGTGGGATTGCTGGGTCGTATGGTAGTTCTATTTGTAGTTTTTTAAGGAACCTCCATACTGTTCTCCATAGTGGCTGTATCAATTTACATTCCCACCAACAGTGCAAGAGGGTTCCCTGTTCTCCACACCTTCTCCAGCATTTATTGTTTGTAGATTTTCTGATGATGGCCATTCTGACTGATGTGAGGTGATACCTCATTGTAGTTTTGATTTGTATTTCTCTAATGATTAGTGATGTTGAGCATCCTTTTCATGTGTTTGTTGGCAATCTGTATATCTTCTTTTGAGAAATATCTATTTAGGTCTTCTGCCCATTTTGGGATTGGGTAGTTTGTTTTCCTGATAATGAGCTGCATGAACTGGTTCTAAATTTTGAGGATTAATCCTTTGTCAGTTGCTTCATTTGCAAATATATTCTGAGGGTTGTCTTTTCATCTTGTTTATGTTTTCTTTAGCTATGCTAAAGCTTTTAAATGTCACTAGGTCTCATTTGTTTATTTTTGTTTTTATTTCCATTTCTCTTGGAGGTGGGTCAAAAAATATCTTGCTGTGATGTATGTCATAGAGTGTTCTGCCTATGCTTTCCTCTAAAAGCTTTATAGTGTCTGGCCTTATATTTAGGTCTTCAATCCATTTTGAGTTTATATTTGTGTATGGTGATAGGGAGTGTTCTAATTTCATTCTTTTACATGTAGCTGGCCAGTTTTCCTAGCACCACTTATTGAAGAGGCTGTCTTTTCTCCATTGTATATTCTTGCCTCCTTTATCAAAAATATGGTGACCATATGTGCGTGGGTTTATCTCTGGGCTTTCTATCCTGTTCCATTGAGCTATATTTCTGTTTTTGTGCCAGTACCATACTGTCTTGATTACCGTAGCTTTGTAATATAGTCTGAAGTCTGGGAGCTTGATTCCTCCAGCTGTTTTTTTTTCTCAAGATTGCTTTGGCTATTTGGGGTCTTTTGTGTTTCCATACAAATTGTGAAATTTTTTGTTCTAGTTCTGTGAAAAATGCCATTGGTAGTTTGACAGGGATTGCATTGAATATGTAGATTGCTTTGGGCAGTATAGTCATTTTCACAATGTTGATTTTTCCAATCCAAGAACATGGTATATCTCTCCATCTGTTTGTATCCTCTTTAATTTCTTTCATCAGTGTCTTATAATTTTCTGCATACAGGTCTTTTGTCTCCTTAGGTAGATTTATTCCTAGGTATTTTATTCTTTTTGTTGCAATGGTAAATGAGAGTATTTCTTTAATTTCTCTTTCAGATTTCTCATCATTAGTTTATAGGAATGTAAGACATGTCTGTGCATTAATTTTGTGTCCTGATACTTTACCAAATTCATAGCTTAGCTTAGTAGTTTTCTCGTAGCATCTTTAGGATTCGCTATGTATAGTATCATGTCAACTGCAAACAGTGACGGCTTTACTTCTTCTTTTCCGATTTGGATTCCTTTTATTTCTTTTTCTTCTCTGATTGCTGTAGCTAAAACTTCCAAAACTATGTTGAATAATAGTGGTGAGAGTGGACAACCTTGTCTTGTTCCTGATGTTAGAGGAAATGGTTTCAGTTTTTCACCGTTGATAATGATGTTGGCTGTGGGTTTGTCATATATGGCCTTTATTATGGTAAGGTAAGTTCCCTCTCTGCCTACTTTCTGGAGGGTTTTTATCATAAATTGGTGTTGAATTTTGTCAAAAGCTTTTTCTGCATCTATTGAAATGATCATATGGTTTTTATCCTTCAAATTGTTAATATGTTGTATCACACTGATTGATTTGTGTATATTGAAGAACCCTTGCATTCCTTGGATAAACCCCACTTGATCATGGTGTATGATCCTTTTTATGTGCTGTAGGATTGTTTTCTACTATCTTGTTGAGGATTGTTGCATCTATGTTCATCAGTGATATTGGTCTGTATTTTTCTTTTTTTGCGGCATTTTGTCAGGTTTTGGTATCAGGGTGATGGTGGCCTTGTAGAATGAGTTTGGGCGTGTTTCCCCCTCAGGAATATTTTGGAAGAGTTTGAGAAGAATAGGTGTTAGCTCTTCTCTAAATGTTTGATAGAATTCGCCTGTGAAGCCATCTGGTCCTGAGCTTTTGTTTGTTGGAAGATTTTTAATCACAGTCTCATTTTCAGTGCTTGTGATTAGTCTGCTTATATTTTCTATTTCTTCTGGTTCAGTCTCAGAAGGTTGTGCTTTTATAAGAATTTGTCCATTTCTTCCAGGTTGTCCATTTTATTGGCTTATAGTTGCTTGTAGTAATCTCTGATGATCCTTTGTATTTCTGCAGTGTCAGTTGTTACTTCTCCATTTTCATTTCTAATTCTATTGATTTGAGTCTTTTTTCCTATTTTTTTTGATGAGTCTGCCTAATGGTTTATCAATTTTGTTTATCTTCTCAAAGAACCAGCTCTTAGTTTTATTGATCTTTGCCATTGTTTCCTTCATTTCTTTTGCATTATTTTCTGATCTGATCTTTATTATTTCTTTCCTTTGGCTAACTTTTGGGATTTTTGTTCTTCTTTCTCTAATTGCTTTCAGTGTAAGTTTAGGTTGTTTATTTGAGATGTTTCTTGTTTCTTGAGGTAGGACTGTATTGCTATAAACTTCCCTCTGAATACTGCTTTTGCTGCATCGCATAGGTTTTGGGTCGTCATGTTTTCATTGTCATTTTTTTCTATGTAATTTTTGATTTCCTCTTTGATTTCTTCAGTGATCTCTTGGCTATTAAGTATTGCATTTTTTAACCTCCATGTGTTAGTATTTTTACAGACTTTTTTTTTTATAATTGATATCTAGTCTCATAGCATTGTGGTTGGAAGAGATAGTTGATACAATTTCAATTTACTTTAATTTACCAAGGCTTGATTTGTGACCCAAGATATGATCTATCCTGGAGAACGTTCCATGAGCACTTAACAAGAAAGTGTATTCTGTTGTTTTTGGATGGAGTGTCCTATAAATATAAATTAAATCCATGTTGTTTATCATTTAAAGCTTGTGTTTCCTTATTAGTTTTCATAGTGGATGATCTGTCCATTGGTGAAAGTGGGGTGTTTAATTCCCCTACACTGATTGTGTTACTGTGGATTCCCCCCTTTATGGCTGTTAGCATTTGCCTTATGTACTGAGGTGCTCCTATGTTGGGTGCATAAATATTTACAATTGTTATATCCCTTTCTTGGATTGATCCCTTGATCATTATGTAGTATCCTTCTTTGCCTCTTGTAATAGTCTTTATTTTAAAGTCTGTTTTGTCTGATATGAGAATTGCTACTCCAGCTTTCTTTTGATTTCCATTTGCATGGAATACCTTTTTCCATCCCCTCACTTTCAGTCTGTATGTGTCCCTAGGTCTGAAGTGGGTCTCTTGTAGACAGCATATATATGGGCCTTGTGTTCGTATCCATTCAGCCAGTCTATGTCTTTCGGTTGGAGGATTTAATTCATTTTCACTTAAGGTAGTTATCGATATGTATGTTTCTATTACCATTTTCTTTATTTTGGGGGGTTTCTTATTGTAGGTCTTTTCCTTCTCTTGTGTTCCCTGCTTAGAGAAGTTCCTTTAGCATTTTTGTAAAGCTGGTTTGGTGGTGCTGAATTCTCCTGGCTTATGCTTGTCTGTAAAGATTTTAATTTCTCTGTAGAATCTGAATGAGATCCTTGCTGGTTAGAATAATCTTGGTTGTAAGTTTTCCCCTTTCATCAGTTTAAATATGTCTTGCCACTCCCTTCTGGCTTGCAGAGTTTCTGCTGAAAGTTCAGCTGTTACCTTTTGGGGATTCCCTTGTATGTTATTTGTTGTTTTTCACTTGCTGCTTTTAATATTTTTTCTCTGTATTAAATTTTTGGTAGTTTGATTAATACGTGTCTTTGCGTGTTTCTCCTTGGATTTATCCTGTATGGGACTCTCTGCACTTCCTTGACTTGATTGACTATTTCCTTTCCAATATTAGGGAAGTTTTCAACTATAGTCTCATCAAATATTTTCTCAGTACCCTTCTTTTACCCTTCTTCTTCTGGGACCCCTATTATTCAAATGTTGGCGTGTTTATTGTTGTCCTAGAGGTCTCTGATACTGTCATCAATTCTTTTGATTTTTTTTTCTTCATTCTGCTCTGTGGTAATTATTTCCACTATTTTATCTTCCAGGTCACTTATGTATTGTTCTGCCTCAGTTTTTCTGTTATTGATTCCTTCTAGAGAATTATTAATTTCATTTATTGTGTTGTTCATCATTGTTTGTTTGCTCTTTAGTTCTTCTAGGTCCTTGTTAAACTTTTTTCTGTATTTTCTCCATTCTATTTCCAAGATTTTGGATCATCTTTACTATCATTACTCTGAAGCTTTTTTCAGGTAGACTGCCTCTTTCCTCTTCATTTGTTTGGTCCACTGGGTTTTTACCTTGCTCCTTCATCTGCTGTGTGTTTCTCTGTCTTCTCATTTTGCTTAACTTACTGTGTTTGGGGTCTCCTTTTCACAGGCTGCAGGTTTGTAGTTCCTGTTGTTTTTGGTGTCTGCCCACAGTGGCTAATGTTGGTTCAGTGGGTTGTGTAGGCTACCTGGTTGAGGGGACTGGTGCCTGTGTTTTGGTGGATGAGGCTGGATCTTGTCTTTCTTGGGGGCAGGACCACATCTGGTGGTGTGTTTTGGGGTGCTTTTGACCTTATTATGATTTTAGGCAGCCTCTTTGCTAATGCGTAGTGTTGTGTTCCTGTCTTGCTAGTTGTTTGGCATAGGGTGTCCAGCACTGTAGCTTGCTGGTCATTGAGTGGAGATGGTTCTTCACATTGAGATGGAGATCTCTGGGAGAGCTTCACCGTTTGATTTTACATGGAGCTGGGAGGTCTCTGGTGGACCAATGCCCTGAACTCAGCTCTCCCACCTCTGAGGCACAGGCCTGATACCCAGCCAGAGCATCAAGACCCTGTCAGCCACACGGCTCAGAATTATAGGGAGAAAAAAAGAAAGAAAAAATAATAAATAAATAAAGTTATTAAAATACAAGATAAATAAATTATTAGAAAGAAAATGATTTTTTAAGTAATAATTTTAAAAGAGAAAAAAAAAAGAAAGAAAGAAGAGAGCAACCAAACCAAAAAAATCCACCAATGATAACAAGCACTAAAAACTATACTGAAAAACAAAAAAACAAAAAATGGACAGATGGAACCCTAAGACAAAGTGTAAAAGCTAAGCTATACAGACAAAATCACAGAAAGAAGCATACATACACAGTCACAAATAGAGAAAAAGGAAAAAAAATTATATAACTTTTGGAAGTCTGAGGTCTGCTGCCTGCATTCAGTCAGTGTTCTGTAAGAGTTGTTCCACATGTAAATGTATTTCTGATGTATTTGTGGGGAGGAAGTTGATGCCCATGTCTTACTCTTTTGCCATCTTGAAAGTCTCTGGTATTGTATTCGTTTTGATGCAGTGGTAAATGGGAATGTTTCCTTGATTTCTCCTTCTGATCTTTCGTTGTTAGTGTATAGAAATGCAAGAGATTTCTGTTTATTAATTTTTTATCCTGAAACTTTGCCAAATTCATTGATGATCTCCAGTAGTTTTCTGGTAGCATGTTTAGGATTTTCTATGCATAGTATCATGTAACCTGCAAACAGTGACACTTTTACTTCTTCTTTTCCAATTTGGATTCCTTTTATTTCATTTTATTCTCTGATTGCCATGGTGAGGACTTCCAAAACTGTGTTGAATAATAATGGCAAGAGTGGATATCCTTGTCTTGTTCCTGATCTTAGAGGAAAGTCTTTCAGTTTTTCAACGTTGAGAAGATGTTTGCTGTGGGTTTGTCATATATGGCCTTTATTATGTTGAGTTAGGTTCCCTTTATGCCCACTCCTGGAGAGTTTTTATCAGAAATGGGTGTTGAATTTTGTCAAAAGCTTTTTCTGCATCTACTGAGATGATCATATGGTTTTTATTCTTCAATTTGTGATGTGGTGTATCACACTGATTGATTTGCATATATTGTAAAATCCTTGCTTCCCTGGGATAAATCCCACCTGGTCATGGTGTATGATCCTTTTAATGTGTTGTTGGGCTCTGTTTGCTAGTATTTTGTTGAATATTGTGGCGTCTATGTTCATCAGTGATATTGGTCTGTAATTTTCTTTTTTGTGTGATATCTTTGTCTGGTTTTGGTATCAGGGTGATGGTGGCCTTCCTCTGCAAATTATTGGAAGAGTTTCAGAAGGGTAGGTTTTAACTCTTCTCTAAATGTTTGATAGAATTTGCCTGTGCAGCCATCTGGTCCTGGACTTTTGTTTGTTGGAAGATTTTAAATCACAGTTTCAATTTCAGTACTTGTGATTAGTCTGTTCATATTTTCTATTTCTTCCTGGTTCAGTCTTGGAAGGTTGTACCTTTCTAAGAATTTGTCCATTTCTTCTAGGTTGTCCATTTTATTGGCATATAGTTTCTTATAGTAGTCTCTTATAATCCTGTTTATTTCTGTGGTGTCCACTGTAACTTCTCTTTTTCATTTCCAATTTTATTTATTTGAGTCCTATCCCTTTTATTCTTGATGAGTCTAGCTAAAAGTTTATCAATTTTGTTTATCTTCTCAAAGAACCAGCTTTTAGTTTCATTGATCTTTGCTATTGTTTTCTTTGTATTTCATTTATTTCTGCTCTAATCTTTATGATTTCTTTCCTTCTAGTAACTTTGGGTTTTGTTTGTGCTAGTTTCTCTAGTTGCTTTAGGTTTAAGGTTAGGTTGTTTATTTGAGATTTTTCTTGTTTCTTGAGGTAAGATTGTATTGCTATAATCGTCGCTCTTAAACTTGTTTTTGCTGCATCCCTTAGGTTTTGGGTCATAGTGTTTTCGTTGTCATTTTTCTCTAGGTATTTTTTGATTTCCTCAGGGATCCATTGGTTATTTAGTACATATTGTTTAGCCTCCACGTGTTCGTGTTTTTTACAGTTTTTGTTCCTATAATTGATTTCTCATTTCATAACATTGGTCAGAAATGATGCTTGATATGATTTCATTTTTCTTAAATTTACTGAGGATTGATTTGTGACCCAAGATGTGATCTATCCTGGAGAATGTTCTGTACACAATTGAGAAGAGAGTGCATTTTGCTGCTTTTGGATGGAACATCCTATAAATATCAAATAAGTCTATCTGGTTTAATGTTTCATTTAAGACTTTTGTTTCCTTTTTAATTTTCTGTCTGGATGATCTGTCCATTATTGTAAGTCGGGTGTTAAATTCCCCCCACTATCGTGATTGTGTTACTGTCGATTTCCCTTTTTATGGCTGTTAGCATTTGCCTTATATATTGAGGTGCTCCTATATTGGGTGCATAAATATTTACAATTGTTATATCTTCTTCTTTGATTGATCCCCTGATCATTATGTACTGTCCTTCCCTGTCTCTTGTAACAGTCATATTTTAAAGTCTATTTTGTCTGATATGAGTATTGCTACTCCAGCTTTCTTTTGATTTTCATTTGCATGGAATATCTTTTCCACCCCATCACTTTCAGTCTGTATGTGTCCCTAGGTCTGAAGTTGGTTTCTTGTAGACAGCGTATACATGGGTCTTGTTTCTTTATCCATTCAGCCAGTCTACTTCTTTTGGTTGGAGTATTTAATCAATTTACATTTAAAATAATTACTGATAAGTATGTTCCTATTAACATTTTCTTAAATCTTGGGGTTTGTTTTTGTAGGTCTTTCTTCTTCCTTTCCTCTTTTGTTCTATTCTCTTGTGTTTTCTGCCTAGAGACGTTCCTTTATCATTTGTTTGAATGCTGGTTTGGTGGTGCTGAATTCTCTTAGCTTTTGCTTATCTGTAAAGTTTTTGATTTCTCCATCAAATCTGATGTGAGCCCTGCTGGGTATTCTTGGTTGTAAGTTTTTCCCTTTCATCACTTTAAATATATCATGCCACTCCCTTCTGGCCTGCAGAGGTTCTGCTGAAAATTCAGCTGATAAAGTTATGGGGATTCCCTTGTATGTATTTGTTGCTTTTCCCTTGTTGCTTTTAATATTTTATCTTTGTATTTATATTTTTTTTAGTTAGGTTAATATGTGTCTTGGCATGTTCCTCCTTGGGTTTATCCTGTATGGGACTCTGCACTTCCTGGACTTGGTGACTATTACCTTTCCCATGTTAGGGAAGTGTTTGACTATAATATCTTCTAATATTTTCTCAGGCTCTTTCCCTTTTTCTTCTTTTTCTGGGACCCCTATAATTCGAATGTTAGTGCGTTTAACATTGTCCCAGAGGTCTTTGAGACTGTCTTCATTTCTTTGTATTATTATTTTTTCTTTATTCTGTTCCCTGGCATTGATTTCCATCATTCTGTCTTCCAGGTCACTTATCTGTTCTTCTACCTTTTTTTTCTGCTATTGATTCCTTCTAGTGTATTTTGCATTTCAGTTATTTTATTGTTTATCTCTGTTTGTTCTGCGGTTCTTCTGGGTCTTTGTTAAACATTTCTTGCCTCTTCTTGATCTGTGCCTCCGTTGTTTTTCTGAAATCTTGGATCATCTTTACTATCATTATTCTGAATTGTTTTTCAGGTAGATTGCTTATCTCCTCTTCATTTAGTTGTTCTTGTAGGTGTTTATCTTGCTCCTTCATCTGCAACTTATTTCTTTGTCTTCTTATTCTGTCTAACTTACTGTGTTTGTGTTCTCCTTTCTGCAGGTTGCAAGATTGTAGTTCCTCTTGCTCCTGGTGTCAGCCCCTGGTGGTTGAGGTTGCTCTAGACGCTTGTGTCATTATCCCCTTGATAGGTGTTTTGACTGGTGTTGCGATGACCAGAGCCTGCCCTGGATATTAATTGGGGCCTCCCCTTTGCTCTGTGGTTTTCACTGTCCTGTCAGGGGTGGGGTCTCCTCCCTGGTTGTTGGAATAGAGGCCCTCAGATCTGTTTCTTAGCTGTGTTTCTGATCTTCAGTATGAGGAAGACAGTATTAGAGCACTCCCACTGAGACAGAAGCCACTGAATATTTCTCTTCTGGAGCTGTTCACCTGTGACTAGGCTCTGTTGTGTCCCCTTTCACTCATTGTGTGGGCTCACAATGTACAGTGTTGTTGGCACTGCTCTTGGACCCACCTTAACTGTGGGTATGCCAGCAATTCACCCAGGTGACTCTCAGGCATTGTTTTCACCAGGCTACCAGCGCAGATCCACTGAGGTCAGGTTCTAACATTACAGTAGCCATGCACCTGGACCCACTGTGGGAACTATGGAGACAGCTCAGACTCTGGCATGGCCCAACCCCCATGTGTATGTGCCCACGGAGCCCACAGCTGCTAAAGTCAAATCCATCCCAGCTACAGGAGTACTTGCTGTCCTTTCAGATATTTTTGAGGTGCTGAATTTAGGAAGCCATCAGAGGAGGTGTGACTTTGCAGTTCCTGCAGCCGCTAAGAGAGATTTCAGCTCTTTCTCCTTAGCCACAGGGCCCCTGGTGCTCAGTTGTGGTTTCAGCCCCACCTCTGCATGTGTTCCTCCCACCAGAGCCTGCTCCAGAGGTTGCCAGAGCACAGGAGCCCGCCAGGCAGGAAGGAGCCAAGGCGGCAATTGGGGCAAGTGGACTGCCCAGGTGGGAGGGTGCTGAGGTAAGTATTGGAAAGAGTGAGCCCATCAGGTGACAATTGGGGTGAGCTGGTCGCCTAGGCAGGGCATGGCAGTGGCCCGAAGATCCGATGACAGGGACACATGAGCTGGCTCTGGTGGGAGCCCTCCCTAGTGCCTGTGGAGGCAGGGGCTGGGGCGTGAGGAGAGAGGCTGCAGTGGTGACCCCTCTGTTTGCGTGTCACTCAAAAATGGTGCTTCTCTTCTCTGGCATCCCTTGCTTCCTCCATGAGCACTACTGGTTGTGGAGCTCCTACCTCCCATCCCTTCAGGCTTTCTCACAGCCAACAGCAGTCCCCTCCACAGATCTTCTCTCCAAACCCCACATTCCAGCTCCCAGCCCCCATGCACACCAGTGGACACCTGTCTCATGCTAGGGCCTACAGGGCTGTGGCACGGATCATCTGTGTAGGTCTCATTCTGTGCTGTCTGCCACAGACCTGTTTCTGGGCTCTCCTCTGAGCCCCAAAACTCCCCTTCTGTCCCAGCTGATCTTCCCACAAGCAAGGGGGCTTCCCCAGATACAGGGACCACTCCTCACCTTCAGCTCCCCAACAGGGACACAGATCCCCTCCTACTTCCTTTCCTCTTCCTTTTGCCTTGTTTTTTCTTTCATCCTACCCAGTTATGTGGGGAATCTTTCTTGTCCTTTTAGGTGTCTGAGGTCCTCTGCTAGTGTTCAGCAGGTGATCTGTGAGAATTGTTCCATTTGTAGATATATTCTTGATGAGTTTGTGGGGAGAGATTAACTCAACATCCTCCTACTACTCTGCCATCTTGGAAAAACCTGTTGGGAGGTTTTGTTTACTGAGTCAATCTCCTTACTAGTCAATCTCCTTACTAGTAATAGGTCTGTTTAGATTTTCTATTTCTTCATGATTCAGTCTTGGTAGATTGTATGCTTTGAGGAATTTTCCCATTTCATCTAACCAACTCATTGGTTAGTTAAAAGTTTGTTCTTTAACTTCCATACATGTTTGGATTTTCCAGTATTCCTTTGGCTATTGATGTCTAGTTTTATTCCATAGTGATTAGAAAAGATACTTTATCTAATTTCAATCTTTTTAACACTATTAAGAATCATTCTGTGGCCTAATATATGTTATATCCCAGAGGATGTTCCATGTACACTTGAGAAAAATATGTACTCTCCTATTGTTGAGTGGAGTGTTCTGCATATGTTTGTTAAGTCCAATTTGTCTATAGTGTTGTTCAAGTCCTCTATATCCTTATTAGTCTTCTGTGTGGTTCTTCTATCTATTATTGAAAGTGGGGTATTGAAATCTCCTGCTACAATTGTTGAGCTGTCTATTTCTTCTTTCAATTCTATCAGTGTTTCCTTTATATATTTAGGAACTCTGGTGTATGTTGCATATATGTTTATAACAGTTAGAAATTTTTGGTGAATTAAAATTTTTATTATTATATAATGTCCTTTTTTCTATTATAAGTTTTTTTTTAATTTAAAGTCTATTTTTTTCTGATATTACTTTAGATACCTTTGCTCTGTTAAGGTTTCTATTTTAATGGAATACCTTTTTCAATCCTTTTACATTCAACCTATATGTGTCTTGAGATCTAAAGTATGTCTTGTGTTCAGTGTATTTAGTTTGATTCTATTTTTTTCTTTATTTTCTCAATCCATGTCTTTTGATTGGGAGTTTAATCCATTTACATTCAATGCCATAACTGATAGTGAAAGACTTACTATTGTCATTTTGTTTTGTTTTGTTTGTTTTGTATATCTTGTACTTTTCCTTTTCCTCATTTCCTTCTTTACTACCTGTCTTTGTGTTTAGTTGATTTTTTATATGACTCATTTTGATTCCCTTCTCATTTATTTTGGATATGTTCTATAGAAATGTTCTTTGTAGTTACACAGGGATTTCATACACCATCCTAAAATTTTTAAAATCCACTTTTTAACTAATACCAACTTAACTTCAATTTCACATGAGAAATTATTTACATTTCACTCCCCATTATATTATTGATGTCTCATATTTCATCTTTACATATTGTGTATCCATTAACATAGATGTATAATTACTTTTTATGCTTTTCTTTTTTATATCCTGTAAAAGAATAAAAAATAGAGTTAGAAACCAAAATTACAATAATACTGGCTTTTATATGTCCTTGTATTTACCTTTAAAGGAAAATTTATATTATTATATGGCTTCAGTTATTAGCTAGCATAATTTTATTTCAACTTGAAGGAATTACTTTAGCATTTGTTGTAGAATAGGTCTATTGCTAATAAACTCAACTTTTGTTTATCTGGATATGTTTTAATTTTTTCTTCATATTTGAAGGACAATTTTGCTGGACATAGAATTCTCAGTTGATGGGTATTTTCTTTCAAGACTTTAAATATATCATCCCACAATCTTCTGCCCTGCAAGGTTTCTGCTGAGATTTCTGCTAATTATCGTATTAAGGATACCTTGCATGTGATGGGTTATTTTTCTCTTGGTGATTCAAGATTTCTCTTTGTGTTTGCTTTTGAAAGTTTGATTTTAAAATAAAGTCAGGGGAGTGAGTGAGGTGATGTCAGTGGTCAGCATCACTGAGTATGATAGCCTGAAGCCCACAAGGACACTGCAGGGACAGTTTGGGGACAGGTAGGGCTGGTCAGAGAAGGCAGTCAGTGCTGGACCCAGGCAGCACACCCTCAGGGTTCCTCTCTTATGGTCCCCGTGTACACCTATCCTTACACATCTCTTCCTTCAAGTGAGTTAACATTACTGATCGGGCTAAAATTCTATCATATATCATGGTTTGATTAGATTTCCAAGGTCTGCTTTTCCGGATTTTGACTTGATATATCCTGAATTTTAAGGTAACTTCAGTGGACAGTGAATTTTATTCCTTAGATGCTGATATTATAAGTTAGCATGTCAAAGGTCAAATTTAATTATAAGTTCTGGAAGCACATATTAATCCCCATAAAAAAAATAAATAAAATGTCTCAGTTTGGGACTCTGAATTTATTCTATTTGGAGTAATTTAAGGTTTTTTTGTATTTGTAAATGAATGCCTTTCCTCAAAATTGGAAAGTTTTCAGCCATTAGTTGTTCAAATATACACTCTGCCTCTATTGCTCAGTCTTCTTCTAGAACTTCTATATTGCATATATTGGTTTCTTTTCTTTTTTTCTAGTTTTATAATGGTTAAGTTTTCCAGGTTTATTGAGATATAATTGACATATAACATTGTGTAACTTTAAGCTGTACAGTGTGTTGATTTGACACTGTTTATATAATGCAAAATGATAACCACCATAGCTTTAGCTTATACCTCCATTGTTACAAAATTAGCATTTCATTTTTGTGGTGAGAACATTTAAGGTTTACTCTCTAAGAACATCCAAATATATAATACAGTATTATTAACATAATTGACATGCCTATATTAGATCCCCAGAAACTATTCATCTTAAAACTGGAAGTTTGTACCTTTTGACCAACATTTACTTATTTCCCCTACCATGCAGTCCCTGATAACCGCCACTCTTTTCTTTGTTTATATGATTTGGCTTTAACAGATCTCCCGTATAACTGATATCATATAGTATTTGTCTTTCTCTGGATGATATATTTCAGTTAGCATAATGCCTACAAGGTTCATCCATGTTGTTGCAAGTGACAGGATTTCATTCTTTCTCATGTCTGAATATATAATGCATGAGTATAGATAGATAGATAGATATAGCTATAGATCACATTGCCTTTATCTATTCATCTGTTGATGGACATTTGGGTTCTCTCTAAATTTTGACTGTTTTGAATAATGTTGCAATGAACATGAGAGTGCAAATATATCATATGGTAGCTCTACTTTTAATGTTTTGACGAAATTTCATACTGGTTTCCATATTGATTGTACCAATTTATATTTCCACCAACAATGTACAGGACTCCTTTTTCTCTACATACTTTCTAACACTTGTTATCTCTTGTTTTTTGTTTGTTTTTCATTTGTTTTTTGAGTGAATTTTTTTTTCATGGAAAAGCATTTTATTTTAAATATACCAGCAGTGTTTGTTTTTTGATGATAGCCATTCTAACAGATGTGAGGTGATATCTTCTTGTGGTTTTAATTGTCATTTCCCTGATGATTAGTGATTTTGAGCACACTTTTATGTATTTGTTGCCCATTTGTGTGTCTTTTTTGAAAAAAAAATTATCCAGGTCTTCTGCCCATTTTTTAAATGAATTTTTGGTTTTTGTTATTGAATAGTATGAACTCTTTTCATACTCTTTATCAAATATATGTTTTATAAATATTTTCTCAAATTACATACAGTGTCTTTTCGTTTTCTTTATTGCTTCTTTTGCTATGTGTATGCTTTTTAGCTTGTTTTAATTCCAGTTTCATCTCACCTTCTCTTGGCCTGCAAGGTTTCCCATGAGAAATACAATGATAGCATTATGGGAGTTCCCTTCCATGTGAGAATATTTTTTTTTCTCTTGCTGCTTTGAAAATTCTCTGTTTTTGATTTTATTTTATTTTTTAATAGCTTAAAAGGCCAAAAAAATTTACTTTATGTTGTATACTTATGAAATTACATAGCATATTTAACTTGTTTTTTAAAATAATTTTTATTGGAATATATTTGGTTTACAATGTTGTGTTAGTTTCAGGTGTACAGCAAAGTGAATCAGTTATACATATACATATATCTGCTCTTTTTTAGATTCTTTTCCTGTATAGGTTATTACAGAGTATTGAGTAGAGTTCCCTGTGCTATACAATAAGTCCTTATTAGTTATCTATTTTATGTATAGTAGTGTGTATATCTCAATTCCAATTGATTTTAGACAGTTTTGTTATAATACATCTTAGAGAAGATCATTTGGGTTTGAAATTTTGGGGTAGGTTATTACCTTCCTGAACTTAGAAGTCCAAGTCTCTCCCTAGATTTGAATAGTTCTCAGACATTATTACTTTATAGAACTTTCTGTTCCTTTCGCTCTCTCCTCTTTCTGGGACTCCAAGAATGCATACATTGTTTCTTTTGATGGTATCCCATAACTCATGTAGGCATTCTTCACTCTTTTCATTTTTTTCTTTTTGCACATCTGACTGAATGATTTCAAATGACTTTTCTTCTAGCTCATTATTGTTTCCTTTTCTTGGCCGGGTCTTCTCTTTGAGATATATATTGAATTCTTGAGTTTAGACATTGTTTTCTTCATCTGTAGGATTTCTGGTTTTTTTAATGGTTTCTATTTCCTTATTGAATTCATTTTGTTCACACTTTGTTTCTCTAATTGCTTTTAGTTATCTATTTGTGTTTGCTTGTAGTTAACTGAATATATTTAAGAGGATTATACTGAATTCTTTGTCACATAGTTCAGAGATTTCCATTTCTTTAGAATCAGTCATTGGAGGTTTAAATTTTTTTTTTTTTAGTTTTCTTCAATGATGACATATTTCCTTCATTGATCATGATCCTTGTGACCTTATGTTGGTGTCTGTGCATTTGAGGAAGTAAGCACCTCTTCCAGACTTTATGACTGGCTTCGACATGTAAAACCCTTCATCAGTCAGCCTGCCCAGAGATTCAGGGTGGGCTATATGGTGGTCTATGCAGGCAAGCTTGCTGCTGGATTACTCAGGCCCACAGGTCTGGTGTTTGGCTCAGCAGGTGGGCAGGCCTAGTGCTTGGATACACGGGGAACAACCTGGTGCCTGGTTCTTTAGGAGCAGGCCTAGAGCCTGGTTCACTGGGATGGGCCTGTCACTTGAGTCTCTGACAATGTCCTTGGACTTGGATATGTGTGGGTGGACCTGGATCTTGGATTCACAGGGGTCAGCCAGCTACCAGGGAACACTGGGATGGGACTAGGCTCTGGATCCACAGGGGCTAGTCTGGTACTGGGATGGGAGCATATTTTGTGGGATCTGGCCTGCGGGTTAGTGCCATGGAGATTGGTCTCATGCTAGGGTGATCCTGGAGACTGGGACCACAGGAGTTGGTTGGTAACCTGAGGGTTCAGATGCTTACCTGGATATTGGGTCTGTGGGGACCAGTCTGGTACTGAGGTAGACTGGCACCCTGGGTGTCTAGGAGCTGGACTTGAGGCTGGGACCACAGGGGATGGCCTGGTGCCAAGGTGAGCTGAAAGCTTAAGTCCAAGGGAGCTGATCTGAAGTCTATATCTGTGGGATCTTAACCTAAATGTGCTGGTAGCAAGAGTTCTAGGGAGACTGCTGGGAGCCTGGTGCCAAGAGAGCATCATAGAGCCTCATGGTCCAGCAAGCACTGAGCTGAACCATGAACCTGGGTTCACAGGACCCACTGGGAGCCTAGTACCAAGGGGTTAGTCAGTACCTGTGTGAGCCGAAAACCACAGTTCACAGGTGCCTATCAGGTGCTTAGGGCCACAGGAGCTATCTGGGGCCATGGAATTTGGCAGGCACTGAGGTGAGCCTGTTGTTAGGGTTCATAAGAGCCCACTAGGGCCTAGTACCACAGGAGCCACCTGAGTCAGCAAGAACCACCCAGGCCACTGGAGCCAGCAGATGCCAGAGTGAGCCAGATACCTGGATTTGTAGAAGCCCACCTGGAGCCTGGTGCTAAGGATGTAGCCTAGAGCTGATGGAGATATTAGGCATCAGGTTAACTTAGGACTTGGGTTCATGGGAGCCCACAGGGAGCCACCTAGGTCAATAAGAGTCAGCCTGGTGCTGGGGTGACATGCCTCCGGTGTCCACAGTGAAGTTGAATGCTTACTTTACTCTTCCTCTCCCATAAAATATTGTCCCTTGCCACACTGGGCTGCCTGGGCTTGGAAGAGGGTTGATGGGGGTAGTGTGAATCTACTTTTTCTACCCTACTCAATGTGTCTTTTTAAAAATTTCTGTGCTTCCCCCAGAGGCTGTAATCCATCAACTGGAATTCTTGGCTCTTATGAAGGTATTTTCACACACAGATAATTTTTCAAATTAATATATTTTTTTAGGGAGGAGGCACCAGAAATTTCTATACCACTAATTGCTGACATTACATTATTTCCTTGTTTTTCATGGGTGAATAATATTCCATCACATGCATATACCCCATGTTTTTTATTCATTCATCTATTGATGAACTTTTAGTTTTCTTCTACACGTTGGCTCTTGTGAATCATGCAGAAATGAACATTGGAGTGGTAATCTCTCTTTGATATGGTAATTTCTATTTTGGGGGTAAATATCCAAAGTATGATCATGGAACATATGCTAATTCTATTTTTCTAATTTTTACGAAACTCCATACTGTATCCATAGTGGTATACCATTTTGCATTCCATCAAAAGTGAGAGGGTTACAATTTCTACACATTTTTGCCAATTCTCGTTTCTTTCCTTTTCTTTCTTTCTTTAATTTATTTTTTTGTAATAGCGAACCTACAGGTATGAGGTGATATTCCATTGTGCATTTGAGTTACATTTTCCCGATGGTTAGGGACTTTAAGCATCTGTTGACATACCTGTTGACCACTTA
The DNA here is from genome assembly GCF_009873245.2 of Balaenoptera musculus. Lineage (NCBI taxonomy): Eukaryota > Metazoa > Chordata > Mammalia > Artiodactyla > Balaenopteridae > Balaenoptera > Balaenoptera musculus. Next base: position 63,358,663 of record NC_045806.1, on the reverse strand, counting down.
TAAGTCTTTTTGGAGAAATGTCTATCCAAGTCTTTAACTCATTTAAAAATTGGGTTCTTAGGTTTTTTTGTTATTAAATTTTAAGAGTTCATTATATATTTTGGAAATTAATGCCTTATCAGGTATATATTTTGCAAACATTTTCTCTCACTTTGTAGTTGCCTTTTCCCTCTATCCTTTCTCTTGATAGGTAGAAGCTCTTTAATTCGAGATAATTCTACTTGTCTATTATTGATTTTGTAGCCTGTGCTTCTGGTGTCATATCCATGAAGCCATTGCCAAGATCAAAATTTGAAGATTTCCCCTATATTTTCTCAATGATTTTTATAGATTCAGGTCTTTTAAGTCTTTAATATAATTTGAGTTGAATTTTTGTGTATGGTTTAAGATATAGGTACAAATTCATTCATTTGCACATGGTTATCCAGTTTTCCCAAAATCACTTGTTGAAAAGCCTATCTTTTCAAAATTATGTATTCTTGGCACCATTGTAAAATATCTATTGACTGTATATGCATGCATTTATTTCTGGGCTTTTGATTCTGTCCCAATGGTCTATGTGTCTGTCTTTATGCCAGTAGTATACTGCATTAATTACTATTGAATGTAACACATTTTAAAATCAAAAAGTGTTATGCATACAGATTTGTGTTTTCTCAAGGTTGTTTTGACTTTTGGACCTCTTCTTTGTGGTTCCATACAACTTTTAGAATTGTTTTCACTGTTTATGTAAAAATGACATTGGGATTTTGGTAGGGATTGCTTTGAATCTGTAGACCACTTTGTGTAGTATGGACATATTAATGATGTTAAGTCTTCTAATCCATGAACATAAGATGTTTTTATATTATATGTGTCTTCTTTAATTTCTTTCATCAGTGTTTTGTAGTTTACAGTGTACAAGTTTTTCACTTCCTTAATTAAGTGTATCCTTAACTATTTTATTCTCTTTGGTGCCATTGTGAATAGAATTATTTTCTTAATTTCCATTTTGGATAGTATGTTGTTTGTGTACAAAGTGCATCATGCATCTTTGCATGATGATTTTGTATCCTGCCAATTTACTGAAATTGTTTATTTTTCTAACAGGATTTTTCTGGATATTTTGGTGGGAGGGTTTCTATGTATATGATCATGACATATGCAGAAATAATTTTGCTTCTTTCTTTCTCTTTTGGATATTTTAATTAATTTTCCTTTTCTCAACTGCTCTGGCTAGGGCTTGCAGTACTACATTGAATAGAGTGGTGAGAATGGACATCTTTGCCTTGGTCCTGATCTTTTAGGAAAAGTTTTCAGCTCTTCACAGGTGAGTATTATGTTAGCTGTTGGGTTGTAATATATCGCTTTTTTCTTCATAAGGTATGTTCCTTCTTACCTAGTTTTGGAGATATGTTATCATGAAAGTGTGTTGAAATTTATCAAATACTTTTTCTGTAATCATGTGATTTTCCCCTTTATTCTATTAATACAGTGTAGTAAATTAATTCATATGCATATGTAGAGCCAATCTTAAATCCTATGTATAAATCCTATATGATGATAGCTTATGATTATTTTAATGTGTTGTCAAAGTTGATATGCTACCGTTTTTTGAGGATTTTCCATCTATAATTATCAGAATATATTTAATGACTTGCAGTTTTCTTCACTTGTGTGTCTTTGTCTTTGGTATCCGGGTAATGCTGCTCTCATAAAATCAGTTTGTAAGTGAACCAATCTTTTCAATTATCTTAAATATTTTGAAATATTGACATCAACTCTTTTAAAAATGTTTAAATTTAATTTTTAATGTATATTGGAGTATAGTTGTTTAACAATGTTCTGTTAGTTTCAGGTGTACAGCAAAGTGATTCAGTTATACATATGTCCATTCATTTTCAGATACTTTTCCCATATAGGTTATTACAGAATACTGAGTAGAGTTCCTGTGCCATACAGTAGGTCCTTGTTGATTATCTATTTTATATACAGTAGTGTGTATATGTCAATTCCAAAAACTTAATTTATCCCTCACCCCCCCAACTTTCCACTTTGGTAACCATAAATTTGTTTTTGAAGTCTGTGAGTCTGTTTCTTTTTTGTAAATAAGTTCATTTGTATCATTTTTTTAGAGTCCATATATAAGTGATATCATATGATATTTGTCTTTGTCTGACTTGCTTCACTTAGTATGATAATTTCTGGGTCCATCCATGTTTCTGCAAATGACATTATTTCACTCTTTTTTATGGCTGAGTAATATTCCATTGTATATATGTACTGCATCTTCTTTATCCATTCCTCTGTTGATGGACATTTAGGTAGCTTCCATGTCTTGACTATTGTAAGTAGTGTTACAATGAACATTGGGTTGCATGTACCTTTTCAAATTATGGTTTTGTCTGGATATATGCCCAGGAGTGGGATTACTGGATCATATGGTAGTTCTATTTTTAGTTTTTTAAGGAACCTCCATACTGTTCTGCATAGTGGTTGTACTGATTTACATTCCCACCAACAGTGTGTAAGGGTTCCCTTTTCTCAACACCCTCTCCAGCATTTATTGTTTCTAGACATTTTGATGATGACCATTCTTACTGGCGTGAGGTGATATTTCTTTGCAGTTTTGATTTGCATTTCTCTAATAATTAGAGATGTTGAGCATGTTTTCATGTGCTTCTTGGTCATCTGTATGTCTTCTATGGAGAAATGTCTATTTAGATCTTCTGCCTATTTTTTGATTGGGTTTTTTTTTTGATAAAGAGCTGCATGAGTTGACTGTACATTTTGGAAATTGATCCCTTGTCAGTCACTTCATTTGCAAATATTTTCTCCCATTCTGTGGGTTATCTTTTGGTTTTGTTTATGGTTTATTTTGCTGTGCAAAAGCCTTTGAGTTTAATTAGGTCTCATTTGTTTATTTTTGGTTTTATTTTCATTATTCTAGTAGGTGGATCCTAGAAGATATTGTTGCAATTTATGTCAAAAAGTGTTCTGCCTATGTTTTCCTCTGAGAGTTTTATGGTATCCAGTCATATATGTAGGTCTTTAACCTATTTTGAGTTTATTTTTTTGTATGGTGTTGGAGAATGTTCTAATTTCATTCTTTAACATGTAGCTGTCCAGTTTTTGCAGCATTACATATTGAAGAGACTGTCTCTTCTCCATTGTATATTCTTGCCTCCTTTGTTATAAATTAATTGACCATAGGTGCATGTGTTTATTTCTGGGCTCTCTATTCTGTTGCATTGATGTATGTACCTGTTTTTGTTCCACTACAATACTGTTTTGATTAATCTATCTATGTAGGGGCCTGATTCCTCTAGCTCCATTTTTTTTCCTCAGGAGTGTTTGGCTATTCAGGGTCTTTTGCGTTTCCATACAAATTGTAAAATTTTTTGTTCTAGTTCTCTGAAAATTTCCATTGGTAATTTGATAGGGATTGCCTTGAATCTGTAGATTGTTTTGGGTAGTATAGTCATTTTCACAATATTGATTCTTCCAAATCAAGAACACGGTACATCTTTCCTTCTGTTTGTGTCATCTTAAATTTCTTTCATCAGTGTCTTGTAGTTTTTGGAGTACAGGTCTTTTGCCTCCTTAGATAGTTTTATTCCTAGGTATTTTATTCTTTTGTTGCAATGGTAAATGGGATTGTTTCCTTAATTTCTCTTTCTGATCTTTTGTTTTTACTGTATAGAAATGCAAGCGATTTCTGTGTATTAATTTTGTATCCTGCAAATTTAATGAATTCATTGATGAAATCTAGGCGTTTTCTGCTGGCAACTTTAGGATTTTCTATGTATAGTACCATGTCATCTGCAAATGGTAACAGTTTTACTTCTTTTCCAATTTGGATTCATTTTATTTCTTTTTCTTCTCTGATTGTCATGGCTAGGACTCCCAAAACTATGTTGAATGAAGGTGGCCAGAGTGGACATCCTTTATTTTTCTTGATCTTAAAGGAAATGTTTTCAGCTTTTCACCTTTGCGTATGATGCTAACTGTACTTTTGTCATATATGTCCTTTATTATGTTGAGGCAGGTTCCCCCTATGCTCACTTTCTGGAAAGTTTTTATCATAAATGGGTGTTGAATTTGTCAAAAGCTTTTCTTGCATCTGTTGAGATGATCATATGGTTTTTATTCTTCAGTTTATTAATGTGGTGTATCACACTGATTGACTTCTGGATATTGAAAGATCCTTGCAGCCCTGGGATAAATCTCACTTGATCATGGTGTATGATCCTTTTACTGTATTTTTGCATTTGGTATGCTAGTATTTTGTTAAGGATTTTTACTTCTGTGTTCATCATCACTACTGGTCTGTAATTTTATTTTTGTGGTATATTTGTCTGGTTTAGGTATCAGGGTGATGGTGGCCTGATAGAATGAGTTCAGGAGTATTTCTCCTTCAATTATTTGTAATAGTTTCAGAAGGATAGGTGTTAAGTCTTCTCTAAATATTTGGTAGAATTCACGTGTGAAGCCATCTGGTCCTAGACTTTTGTTTGTTGGCAGTTTTTAACCACAGTTTCAATTTCAATACTTATGATTAGCCTGTTCATATTTTCTATCTTTTCCGGGTTTAGTCTTAGGAGATTGCACCTTTCTAAGAATTTGTCCATTTCTTCTAGGTTGTCCATTTTATTGACATAGAGTTGCCTGTAATAATCTCTTATGGTCCTTGTTATTTCTGTGGTGTCAGTTGTAACTTCTCCTTTTTCATTTCTAATTTTATCAATTTGAGCCCTTTCCCTTTTTTTCTTGATGAGTTTGGCTAAAGGTTTATCAATTTTGTTTATCTTTTTCAATGTACCAGCTTTTAGCTTCATTGATCTTTTACATTGTTTTCTTTGTCGCTATTTCATTTATTTTTCTCTGATCTTTATGATTTCTTTCCTTCTATTAACTTTGGGTTTTGTTTGTTCTTCTTTCTCTAGTTGCTTTAGGTGTAAGGTTAGGTTGTTTATTTGAGATTTTTCTTGTTTTCTGAAGTAAGATTGTATTGTTATAAACTTCCATCTTAGAACTGCTTTTGCCATGTCCCATAGATTTTAGATCATTGTGTTTTCATTGTTATTTTTCTCTAGGCATTTTTTGATTTCCTCTTTGATTTCTTCAGTGATCTATTGGTTGTTTAGTAACATATTGTTTAAACTCCACATGTTTGTATTCTTTACATTTTTTTTTCTTGTATTTGATTTCTAACCATCTCATGGCGTTGTGGTTGGAACAGATGCTTGATACGATTTCAATTTTCTTAAATATACTGAGGCTTAATTTGAGGCTCAGTGTGTAATCTCTTCTGGAAAATATTCCATGTGCACTTGAAAAGAATGGTATTCAGATGCTTTCTGATGGAATGCTGTATAAATATCAATTAAGTCCATCTGGTCTAATTTGTCATTTAAGGCTGGTGTTTCCTTATTTATTTTCATTTTTGTTGATCTGTCCATTGGTGAAAGTGGGGTGTTAAAGTCCCCTACTATTATTGTGCTACTGTCAATTTCCTCTTTTATAACTGTTAGCATTTGCCTTATATATTGAGGGGCTCCTATGTTGGGTGCATATATATTTACAGTTGTTATATCTTCTTCCTATTTTCATCCCTTGATCATTATGTAATGTCCTTATTTGTCTCTTGTAACCATCTTTATTTTAAAGCTGATTTTGTCTGATATGAGTATTGCTATTCCAGCTTTCTTTTGATTTCTGTTTGCATGGAATAGCTTTTTCCATACTCTCACTTTCATTCTGTATGCTTCCCTCAATCTGAAGTGGGTCTCTTGTAGACAGCATACAGACAGGTCTTGTTTTTGTATCCATTCAGCCAGTCTATGTCTTTTGGTTGGAGCATTTAATCCATTTACATTTAAGGTAATTATCGATATGTATGTTCTTACTGACATTTTGTTGATTGTTTTGGATTTGTTTTGTAGGTCTTTTCTTTTCCCTTCCTGTTTTGTTCTCTTTTCTTGTGATTTGATGACTATCATTAGAGTTGTGTTTGGACTGCTTTTTCTTTTGTGTGTGTGTATCTATTGTAGATTTTTGGTTTGCAGCTACCATAAGATTTTGATATAACTGTCTATATATATACAGGTTGTTTTAACTTGCTGGTGTCAATTTAAAATGCATTTCCTATATCCTGCATTGGTACTCTCCTCATGATTTCTGGTTTTGATATCATATTTGTGTGTGGATGATTTACTACATTTACTCTATATTTGCCTTTACTGGTGAGCTTTCCCATTCATAATTTTCCTGTTTCTAGTTGTGGTCTTTTCTTTTCCGCCTAGAGAAATTCCTTTAGCATTTGTTGCAAATCTGGTCTGGTGGTGCATGATTCTCTTAGCTTTTCTTGTCTGTAAAGATTCTGATTTCTCTGTTGAATCTGAACAAGGATCTGGAAGGGTAGAGTAATCTTGGTTGTAGGTTGTTCTCTTTCATCACTTTAATTATATTATGCCACTCCCTTCCAGCCTGAAGTGTTTCTGCTGAAAAATCAGCTGATAACCTCATGCAGATTCCCTTGTATGTTATTTGTTGCTTTTCTCTTGTTGCTTTTAATATTTTCTTTTTCTCTTTAATTTTTGTCAATTTGATTAATATATGTCTCAGAGTATTCCTCTTTTGGTTTATCTTGTGTGGGACTCTCTGAGCTTCCTTGACTTGACTGAGTGTTTCATTTCCCATTTTAGGGAACGTTTTGGCTATTATCTCTTCAAACATTTTCTCTGCCCTTTCTCTCTCTCTTCTCCTTCTGGGACCCCTATAATGCAAATGTTCATGTGTTTACTGTTGTCCTACAGGTCTCTGAGACTGTCCTCATTTCTTTTCATTCTCTCTCTTTTTTAAAATTCTGTTCTGTGGCAGTGATTTCCACCACCCTGCTTGCAGCTCACTTATTCGTTCCTTTGCCTCAGTTTATTCTGCTATTTATTCCTCTTTGTGTATTTTTTCATTTCAACTATTGTGCTATTCATCTCTGTTCTTTAAATCTTCTATCTCTTTGATAAACATTTCCTGTATTTTCTCGGTCTGTGCTTCCATTATTTTTCCAAGATCTTGGATCATTTTTAATGTCATTATTCTGAATTCTTTTTCAGGCAGATTGTCTGCCTCCAGTTCACTTAGTTGTTCTTCTGAGGTTTTATCTTATTCCTTTCTCTGACATCTCATATTGTCTAACATTTTGTGTTTTGGGGCTCTGATCCACAAGCTGCAGGACTGTAGTTCTTCTTGCTTCTGGTGTCTGCTCCCTGGTGGGTGAGGTTGTTCCAAGGACTTGTGTGGGCTTCCTGGTCACAGGGACTGGTGCCTGTCCACTGGTGGGTGGTGCTGGATCTTGTCCCTCTGGTGGGCAGGGAAGTGTCAAGGGGCGTGTCTTGAGGTGGCTGTGGGCTCAGGACTATCTTAGGCAGCTGGTCTGTCGATGGATTGGGCTGTGTTCTCACTGTGTTGTTTGTTTGGTCTGAGGCATCCCAGCATTGAAGCCTGCAGGCTGTTTGTTGGCACCAAGTGTTGGTACCAAAATGGCAGCATTCTTGGTTCATGCTGAGGAATATTCCCTAGGGGCCTCAACCACCAGTGTCCTTGTTTCCATGTTGGGCCACAGCCAACCTCTGCCTCCCCAGGAGACACTCCAAGACCCACAGATAAGTCTGGCCCAGGTTCTTATGGAGTCATTGCTTTGCCCTGGCTCCCAGTGCACAAGAAACTTTCTGTGTGTCCTCCAAGAGTGGAATCTCTGCTTTCCCCAGTCCTGTGGATCTCCTGCACTCAAACCCTTCTAGTCTTCAAAGCCAAATGCTCTAGGGCTCCTCCTCCTGATGCCAGACCCCCAGACTTAGGAGCCTGAGGTGGAGCTCAGAACTCTCACTCTTGTGGAAGAATCTCTGCAATCTAATTATTTTCCATTTTGTGGGCTGCCCAAGAAATAGGTATGGGATTTGATTATATCACGAAAGTGCCCCTCCTACCATCTTGTTGTCTCTTGTCTTTGGATGTAGAATATCTTTTTCAGTAGGTTCTATTCTTTTCTGGTTAACAATTGTTCAGCAGTTAGTTGTGATTTTCATGTTTTCATGAGAGAAGATGAGTTCAAGTCCTTCTAATCCGCCATCCTGTCTCCAAACCTCCATCATTAATTATAGCAAATAGAAGTGTGGACAAAGCTTAAATAAGCCACAGAGATTTTTTTCAGTATAATCCAATCCTCTGGTTTAATCATCAACAGCAGGCATTGTGAACAAGCTGGTGTCCCAGAAAGCTGCTGTGGGTTTCAGAGATCAGGTTGGCCTGGGTTCCTGCAGCCTAGTACAGCAGCGTCAGAAGCCTAAAATTTTGTAATTTATATTTTTATTGATGTATAGTTGATTTACAATGCTAAATTTTTTCAGGTGTACAACATAGTGATCCCACATTTTTATAGATTATACTCCATTTAAAGTTATTATAAAATATTGGTTATATTCCCTGTGTTGTATGTTACATCATTATATTTATTTATTTTGTAGCTCATAGTTTGTACAGTTTAATCCCATTCTCCTATCTTGCCTCTATGCACAACACTCCCCAACTGGTAACAACTGGTTTCGTCTCTGTATCTAAGAGTCTTTTACTGTTTTGTTCTCTTCATTTGTATGTTTTATTTTTTAGATTCCATGTATAAGTGAAGACACACAGTATTTGTCTTTCTCTGTCTGACTTAACATCACTAAGCATAATACCCTCCAGGTCTATCCATGTCATTGCAAATGACAACATTTCATTATTTTTATGGCTGAGTAATATTCCATTGTATTGTGTGTGGGAGTGTGTGTATGTGTACCTCACATATTCTTTATCCATTCTTCTGTTAATGGACACTCATGTTGCCTCCATATCTTGGATATTATAAATAATGCTTCTATGCATATATCTTTTTGCATTAGTGTTCTTGTTTCCCTTGAATATATACTAAGGAGTGAAATTGCTGTATCATTTGGTAGCTCTGTTTTAAATAATTTTTTATAGAATTTACCCATAAAGCCATTTGGTGCTGGACTTTTCTTTTTTGGGAGGTTTTTGATGATTAATTCAATCTCCTTACAAAATATAGGTCTCTTCAGAGTTTCTATTTCTTCATGTTTCAGTCTTGGTAAGTTGTATGTTTCTAGAAACTGATTAATTTCTTGCAGGATATCTGGACTGTTGGCATGTAACTATTCATAGTGATATCTTATAATGCTTTTTATTTTTGTGACATCATTTGTAATGTCTCCTATATTATTCTGATTTTTTTTTAAATTTGTGACTTCTCTTTTTTTTCATAGTCTACCTAAAGATTTGTTCATTTTGTTTGTCTTTTCAAAAATCCAACTATTAGTTCCACTGATTTTTTTTCTATTGATTCTCTATTCACTATTTTTTTATATATCTGCTCTGATCTTTATCATTCCATTCCTTATGCTTATTGCAGGCTTAGCTTGTTCCTTTTCAAGTTCCTTTTTTTATTAATTAAAGTATACTGGATGTACAATATTATATAAGTTACAGGTGTATAAAATAGTGATTCACAATTTTTAAAGTTTATATCCCAATTATAGTTATCATGAAATATTGGCTAAATAACCCCAGGTTGTACAATATATAATTGTAGCTTATTTTATACCTAATAGTTTGTACCTCTTAATCCCCTACACCTATATTGCTCTTCACCTTTCCCTCTCCCACTGGTAATCACTAGTTTGTTCTCTATATCTGTGAGTCTGCTTCTTTTTTGTTATATTCAGTAGTTTGTTGTATTTTTTAGATGTCACAAACAAGTCATTTCACACAGTATTTCTCTTTCTCTGGGTGACTTATTTCACTTAGCATACTGTCTTCCAAGTCCATCCATGTTGTTGCAAATGGTAAAATTTCATTCTTTTTTATGGCTGAGTACTATTCCATTGTATATATACATATATATACTACATCTTTTTTATCCATTCATCTGCTGATGGACAATTAGGTGTTTCCATATCTTGTCATTTACAAATAATGCTGTTACGAACATTGGGGTGCATTCATCTTTTGGAATTAGTGCTTTTTTTTCAGATATACACTGAGGAGTGTAATTACTGGGTCAAATGGTAGTTCTATTTTAGTTTATTGAGAAACCTCCACACTCTTTTGCACAGTGCTGCTGCACAAGTTTACATGCCCACCAACACTGTAGGAGGGTTCCATTTTCTCTACATCCTTGACACCATTTGTTGTTTTGTTCTTGTTTCTGTTTTTGTTTATTATGATAGCCATCTGACAAGTGTGAGGTGATATCTCATTGTGGTTTTTATTTACATATTTCTGATGATTCACAATGTTAAGCATCTTTTCACGTGCATATTGCCTATCTGCATTTCCTTTTTGAAAAAAAAAGTCTATTTAGTTCCTATGCCCATATTTTAATTGGGTTGGTTATTTTTTTATGTTGAGTTGAATGAGTTGTTTATATATGTTAGATATTAATCTCTTATCAGTCATATCATTTGCAAATATGTTCTCTCATTCAGTAAGTTGTCTTCTCAATCTGTCGATGGTCCCTTTGCTGTGCAAAACTTTTAAGTTTAACTAGGTGCCATTTGTTTATTTTTGCTTTTGTTTCCTTTGCTTTAAGAGACAGATCCCCAAAAATATTGCTACAGTTTATGTCAAAGAGTGTTCTGCCTATAGTGGCCTAATTTTAGTATTGTTGTGTCTCAAGGAATAGAGAGGCCTGAGGAGAGGGAGAGAGATGGGGGAACACCCAGTTGATGGAGCAGTCAGAACACACACACAACATTTACTAAGTTCACTTTCTATGGATGTATTTCATGGTGTCCCCAAAATAATACAATATAATGTCAAGGATCACTGATCACAGATCACTATAAGAAATATTATTATTATATAAGAATGAAAAAATTTGAAATACTGTGAGAATTACCAAAATGTGATACAGAGACCCAAAGTGAGCAAATGCTGTTGGAAAAAATGGAACTGATAGGCTTGCTATGGCCGAGTTTCCACAAACCTTTAATTTTTAAAATTGTAATTTCTGCAAATCTCAATTAATTGAAGCACAATAAAACACCGTATGCCTGTAATCTCAAGAGAATTTTTCTTTATATTTTGAACTAAATAAAAGTGAAAATAAAACATGAAGATATGTGAGATTCAGCAAAAGGAGCACTTAGAAATTTATACCCCTTGAATGCATATATTAGAAAAAATACATGAAATAGAAATATGGTGATACTCTTTGTGTTTGTGTCCCTGCATGTTGGGGAAGCAGGTTGAAAGGGATATCTTTGTGTCAGTTTACTTGGTGCTTGCTTTATATCAGTGAATTGCAAATTGTCCCACAAAGCCCTAGGGTTTAACTGTAGTGTTTCAGTAGCTACTGACAAAGAACCAGAGATAGCTCTAGTTTCATCTTTTTTATTATTGGAGTGTAAATAAGGATTTCATTTCACTCAAAAATTTAATGACTTTAAATATTTTGAAAACCACTATTTTAGATTGGGATGACAAACTTTTTCTATAGAGGGCAAAATAGTAGATATTTTAGGCTCTGCAGGTCACTATTGATCACAACTACTGTCACAACTTCTCCAATATGCTGTTGTACCATGATAGCAGCCGTAGACAATACTTAAACAAATGGGTGTGGTGTTTCCTAATAAAACTTTATTTATGAATACTGAAATTTGGATTTCATATAATTTTAATATGTAACAAAATATTCTTCTTCTTTTGACATCTTCAACTCTTGTATATGTGAAAATGTAAAATGTAAAAACCAAGCTTAGCTCAAAAGCCATACAATAAAGAGATGGTGGGTTGGATTTGGTACAGAAATGAAGGAGGGGATGTTTCCTACATTAAACAAAATGAGCCATCGTTTAGACAAACAAGACTAACAACTTCATGAGGGTTTCTACACTTGTTGTCCTAAGTTACCTCTCACATGATCAATCCTGTTCATGCCAAAGTTCCCCCACATTCCAAATTGTCCCCAGTGAAACTGGTTAAAGTAGAGAGGTAAACTTACACATTAGCACATTACCATTATTGTTAGAAAACATAATGGATTCAGGTGTTTAGCCTGCAAGAGGCAAAGTTGTAGATTAACAGGACCCCATGAGAACTGGATGGTCTATAAAGATGGTGCTTGGGTAATTGCATGTCTCCAAAGCTTTGCTAAATGACCAGACAAATCTTCCTGATTCTGAACTGATGAAACTCAGCAAAGTGGTTCTTAGGGACACAAAGACAAGACTGAAGAAGAAGCCCATATAAGGCTTTTTAAATTGTGACTATAGTGCACAGAACCTAAGATGATACCCAATGATCTCCTCCTGAGTGTTAGTGGAACTTGCTCCTGTTACTAGTCAGCAGAATGTGGTAAAACTAAAGGGGTTTTGAAGATGTCCTTAAAGTCCCCAATCAGTTGGTTTTGCATTAATCAAAAAGATTCCTCTGGCTAGGTTTGACTTAATCAGATAAAAGACCTTAAAAGACCATCTGGGCCCTCCCTCAAGGGAGAGCCTCTCCTTTCAGACTAGATGAATTAAGAAACTGTGTTGGAAAAAAACCACATAACAAGGTGGTCTCTGCAAGTTGATTCTAAGAACTGTGAGTCAACACCCAGAAAGAAAACAAGGACTTCAATTCTCCAACTGCGAGGAGATGAATTCTGCCAACAACCTGAGGAATGTTGGAAGCAGTCTTTCCCCAGCTGAGCCTCTGATGAGACCACAGATACAGCTGACACCTGAATTGCAGCCTGATGAAACTTTGAAGCACAGAACCCAGCTAAGGTGTTTCCACACTTCTGGCCTATAGAAACTGAGAGATAACAAAGGAGCATTGTTTTAAACTTCTAAGTTTATCATAGTTTGTTACATAGCATAAAAAACTAACACAGAGACTTGAGTCAAAATTAGTCCAAAGATTACCAGTTTGAGGAGACATTCTGAACTCTTTAGTTCCTGTGGCCATCTCGAGGATGGACTTACAGGGCCTATGTTTATACTTTCTATATAGATTTTTCCACTTAGAGACAACTCTCAAGGCATGAGACAACTACACAGATCATGGAAGCAGATGTCAGAAAGCTAGAAAATAATTTCACCAAGAAACAATACAAATATGATCAGAAAACCAAAAACATTTCAAGGGACCTTATTCTTAAGAAAATAATATAAACCAAATGCTGAAAGGACTCAAGGAAATATCAGAACCTGATTCAGCGTGAACTTACCTCTCAGCTAAGGGCTGGTTGTATCTTGGATATGTAGAGACACAATGGGTTTCAGATGTGTGCACTATTACTGATTTGAGGGTCCTAGTCTAAGTCAGTGAGGGCTTTAACTGAAACTCAGTACATCTTCCATTTCTGTCAATGTCCTCCAGTCAAAGATCCTAGGAACACACCTGTAGTTGAAAAGCTGGGTTTATTACTAGATAAAGCAAAGGAAAACACACATCATGGAGAACTGCATGGCATCTCAGTAAGAGGCTGTTAGAAAGGACTTATAGGATTTGGGATTGTGTTAGAAGATTTTGGTGAAGTTTTAAGACAACAGTGTTTATTTTGGATTGGATGCTGTCAGGAAGGGGGGCCTCAATTATTTCTATGATTGAGTATCTTAAATATCATCTGGAATGAGAGAAGACAAGGATGAGGCTAAAGCTAAAATAGGTGAAGAAGCAGCAGTTACATTCACTGGGAGAAGGGAATATTTGGTATTTTGTGGCTTGGACAATGTTCATGTTTTGTCTGCATACAGACATCATTATGGAGTGACCTTGTTTATTACTTGATTCATTATGGTCACAGAGTGGCCTTATCTGTGTTGGGGTTCTCTGACATTGTTTATATTCAACAGGAAGATATGGCCTAGCTGGGGGTATCAGATCACCAACTAACAACATTAAAACCTAGCAGATAGTATCAGGCCAACTCCAGGATGTCAGGGGATGCTTTTCTCTTTCTCAAAATCATGCCTACTCTAACCTCTTTGTCAGTTCAGGGTACCATGACTTGATGTTCAAGTATTTGCTGATTCCAGAGTAGACCTGATTAAAATTGATGTTTTTTACTGTGATAGATGAGAATATATGAATAAAATTTCTGTCCATTAGTCTGGTTGTAAGTAAAGGCAACAACAGCTTGAGGCTGAGGATGGGAGAACAAGAACTTGATTATCAATTATTCACACATAAATCTCCAGCCCACAAAGCAATGTGAGCTTGTGGGAAGGAAAATGTAAGGAGTAAAGACAGTCCCCAAATAAACATTCAGTGAAACCTTTATTGATTACCACCTATGACAGTCATATAAGTGTGTTCCTTCAATATCAGGTCAGCAAATTTTTCTTAAAGATCCAGATAGTAAATATTTTGGACTTTGTAGGTCACATGGTCTCTGTCACAGCTCCTCAACTCTGCCTTTGCAGCACAAAAGCAACCATAGTCAGTACCTAAAACTAGGCATATAGCTGTGTTCCAATTAAACTTTATGTGTGGACACTGAAATTTCCATTTCACATCATTTTTATGCACCATGAAATTTTCTTCTTTTGATTTTTTCCCAACCATTTAAAAATGTAAAGAACATTCTTATCTTGTAAGCCATACAAAAACAGGTCATGGGCCATATTTGGTTTACAGGCCATAGTTTGCTAACTCCTTTTTTAAAGTATAAGTTGCTAAATAGCAAAACCATTCATTAAACTCTATGCAATGCCTAACTGACCCAAATAAGGAGGATGGGGGTCTCAGTTCTCAGAATGCATCTTTATGCTTCTGTTTGGAAATGTTCTTCCTGACTCATTTTTCCTTCTCCAAACTCTTTTAGACTCTGATGTTTTGACCTGCTATTTCTACCTTGTCTCTGTAGCATTAGTTCAGTGTTCCCAGATAGAAGCCTTATCTCTACAGCCGTTGTAAGTTACCAAAGTGGGGACTTTGATTTCAATGATAGCATCACTACTAACACCAGTATTACAGTGCCTATTCCTCTGTTAGAATAAAATTTGTCTATTCTTTGGAGTAATTTTCTCTCAGATCTAGCCAAAGTATAAGATTCCCAAAGTTGCCTTCAAACTGATCACCTTTCTCTCAAAACCTGATCTTTTACCAAGCTTCTCTATTTTTGCTACTGGTTTCACATTATTTGAGGCTGAAAATATTGTCATCAGCTTTGTATATTTACCGTTCTCCAAATCTTAACCTCTGCAACTTCTACCTGACCAGATGCCAAGTTTTCTACATTCTTATATCTGTTCTGTGCCACTATCTCACCTAATGACCCTTTTCATCTCTCAGCTCATCTACTTCAATAGTCTCCCAATTGTTCACACTGCGTTCTGCCATATGTCTTACCCAGAGCTATCAGCTTCATTTGCTTCAAGTTCATCTCTAATCATGTCCTTTTCCTTGCTCAGAAACCTTTAATGATTTATCACTGTTCACCAGTTCCTTGTTAACTCCTTTACTTGGATCTCAAAGCCCTCTGAATATGACTTCACTCTACTCTTCTATTCTCCTCTCTCCTTACACTCTTAAAGGTACACTCTGTCTCAAACAAACTGGATTATCACTATTCCCTAAACACATGTTAGACTTTCTTATCTCCAAGCCTTCATATGAATCAATCCATCTTCCTGGAGCCCTTTGTCCTCTCTTCTTCCAGTTAATATTCTACCCATCTGTGAAGGCTTTGCCCAAACTCCACCTCTTTCATGACCTCCATCTCTCTCATGACACCCTCTCTGTTCTCTTTTACTTACCTTATTGGATAGGACCTTTCCATTCTCGGAACTTTGCCTACATTTAGGCATTTATATTATGTTTGACATTTTAGTTTTGGGTGTACTTGACTTAGCTACTGTACCTCCCACTATATTTCAATTTCCTGTCATATATATATGATAGGTGCTCAACATTTTTATTGAAATGAATTGAATCTGGTGACCATCAAGTCAGGATCCATATATGTGTGGCACTGGGAAAGTTCTGTATTCATTTCATTATTAGATAAGAAGATGTAAACACAAAACGTCTGGAATCTTTGTCTCTATTAAGGGTACATTTACTTATAGAAGTAAATACTCACTATTTTATTGTATTATTCCAAACTTAGAAAACACTTTTGGTGTCAATTGGAGTCTAAAGGTAAATGTTCTGAGTTACTGTTTTCTACATATCCTGTGATACTTTCCCATTTTGTAGTCAAATTATACAAAGCCTATTTTTATATTTATAAAGTGACTGCCATGCCTGTATTCACCAAAGCCTTCTCCTATCTGTCTAGGGGAAAGGACATGAGATAAGTGAACTGGGCTCTAGTTCTGGCTCTGTGGTAAAATGCAGATAATAATCCTTGCCTCAGAGAATTGTTGTAAGAATCAAGGGAAGGAACACATGTGAAAAAAATGGTTTTGAAAGTCAACAAAACAAGACATTGAAATCAGCTATTGCTAAACACTGATCTTCAATGAAAATATTAGATCATTAAAATCCATTAAAGGGCATACTTAGATTAAGTCATATAAAATTGTTATTTTCTTCCTTGGTTGAAGAAGAATGTATAGATCCCAGAACAGTTGATCTGATCAAGTCATCTTAGCAACCAAAAAATAAACAAGAATAAACAATTCAATTACAAAGTGATTAACCTGCCAAAAATCAGTCTAGCTTGTAAAGCTAAATCCAGTTTTTTCCAAGTATATTCTCTAGTTCTTTGCATTTCAGTCTAATGATATTTTAGAGTACACTGAAACAAGAAGCCAGTAATGTTTATGCTGAGGTCATCTTTGGTCCTTTTCCTTGATCAGATCTCTTACAGCTGTGGGGTAACTTGTACCAGATTCTCATGGGGAAAAAATGCTTACTGATTCAAGAAGTTACTGTTGAATCTGGCAGCTTCAGATTGTTTTCCCGCAATTCAATCATTATCTCATCACCCTTATGTGAATTAGGTTTGGTGCACCAAATGTAGAGATTTCACATTTATTTAGAACCTTTGAAAGTCACAGAGAAGGCAAGGATGCTGCCAGTTCATATTGGTTATATGTGGAAGTTATTTCAAGGTACTTAAGTGTTATTCAGGACAGGAGTTTGCTAACACTAAAATATTCAATATATCCCACAGCAGCCACTTCAAATATATGGTCTACACATGTTCCAGAATGGAAGATTCATCCAGTCACATTCTTAATAAAGGATCATCACTGCCTGCTGTCTTCCAAAGTCTTCAACAGAATTTTATTCTCATTCTCAGAGAAATTGGTGAATTTTTTTTAACATCTTTATTGGAGTACAATTGCTTTACAATGGTGTGTTAGTTTCTGATGTGTAACAATGTGAATCAACTATACATATACATATATCCCCATACCTCCTCCCTCTTGCATCTCCCTCCCACCCTCCCTATCCCACCCTTCTAGGTGGACACAAAGCAGCGAACTGATCTCCCTGTGCTATGCGGCTCTTTCCCACTAGCTATCTATTTTACGAAGTTGGTGAATTTAAAGAAAATTTTAATATATAGGGAAAATACAAGATCATCAAAGATCATCTTGTTAATACCCAGTGTTGGTGAAGATGTAGGGAATCAGCTTTACTCAAACAGTGTTTTGGAAGGCAGTTTGGCAACATCGAGTAACATTTTAAATGCATAAACCCATTGACTCAACAATTCCACTTTTAGAAAATGCTCACTCAAGTGTTCATGAGTATAGGAACGAGAAGATATCCAATAAGATAGTCCTTCATTGTTGCAGAACAATTCTGTGACAACTGCTGCCACTTTAAATTATGGCAGAATGTAAACTAAGGGGACTGTAATTTAACAAAACTAGTGGCATAGCACCAGCAACTGTTGAAGCTCTTTACATCTATTAATACATATGAGCCTAGAAACTACCAGATCATGTGGGAAGATCAATTAGAAATAGCTGCCCTTTTCTTTTATGTTGTCCTGTTTTACTGATAAAGAAACAGATACCCAGAGAGTTGTAATTTGTCCATGTGAATTCATGAAAGACTTGGTTAACTTCTCTCCCCACTTTCCACAATGCACTCTGACTGTGCTGAGAACACTAACATATATATTTTATCACCTGTAAGATTTATTATAGACTAAGGATTCTCAAATCCATATCTCCAGCCAAGAGCTCTTTTCTAAACTTCAAATTCATATTTCACAAGTGCCTGCTTAACAAGTCTACTCGAATGTCTCACACATACTCAAATTCAATATGTTCAAAGTTGAATTTACCATCTTCTCCCCAAACCCTCTTTTCTCCCTGTGATCAATGGCACTACCATGGTTACTCAAACCAGAAACCTGAACCTTGATTCTTCTCTCTCTCTTTTGTCCACAGTACCCAATTAATAATCATTTTTTAAAATAATTATATCTCCAAAAGTCTTTTAAATTCATCTACTTTTCTCCATCCCAGCTAACACTACTCTACTTCAGGTCACCATCATTCAGCTTGGATTACAGCAATCTTAACTGTCTCCAGAGAGAGTCCAACACAGAAGTCTTATTCTTTCACTCCCTCCCCTGCTTCTGACCATTCAATGTTTTCCAGTTGCTTTTAGGATAAATCCATATTTCCTTCCTTGTAAGGTTCTACATGACTTAGATCCATCTTACCTGTTCAGTTTCATCTCTTATGAATTCTCATCTCATATACTCATCGCCAGCTATAATAGAGACTCTATTTCCAGCTCTTAAGTTGTATTGCGTGTATCTCTATGCCCCTCTGTCAGCTTGAATCTTCCCTAGCACAGCACTTATGCTACTATTTTGCCAATATCTGTTCACTGCTCTGTGTTTCCCACTAGAATATGCAGCTGCATAAGAGCAAGAACCATATCAGTCTTGATAACCCCACCACCTAGTCTGATACATAATGGACGCTTGATAAATAGTTGTTGAATGAATGAATAAATTAACTTCAATTAATGGAGTCAGAACCTAATGTAAAGCTGATAGATTTCCAGTTCAAGGCCCAAATAATGCATTTGCTCATCATCTCCTCAGAAAAAAAAATATCTCAGAAAAAAAGGATATCCTCTACCCACCTTTGTTTTTGATCTAGCAGGCATGAATTGTGGGTATAACTGTTTAAGGGTGGAAAAATTTATTTAAAAAATGCATATAGGCTCAAAAGAAACTGTTAATTTTGAGTGATCAACTGGCAAATTTACTGCAGATAAATTCAAACTGCCTCTTCCTTCCCCTTGATTCAGGCCAAAGGAATTTTGTGCATTTCTTTCTGAACTGGCTGTGCCTGAGGAGAATATTTCTCTATCAGAATAAGGCAGTCTGTCTCTCCCCAAGGTGCCATATGTTTCTACCATTTCCTCATAATCCCAGTTCTTTCAGGGAAGCTTCTCTAATCTTTGGTCAACATTAAGCTATAGATCTCTAAAGACAAGTCACTTTTAGTTCAGAGGTGGGCCTTGCAAAAGTCGAGGAACATCTTTAGGCAGTCATCCAGGTAGGATGAGAGAATGCATTTTCATCTGTCTTGAAAGGTATAGAACCAATTGCTCCCAAAATCAGTTGAGCATAGATTTTTATTTCTGTTTTCCCTTCAAACCTTTAACTTTACCAGGGGCTTTATAGATGTAGCTTTTGCCAAATAAATTAATTAATTAATTAAAAAGTATTACTGAAAATCATGAATACAGAGCACCAAGTCCTTTTTATTGAGTATATAACTTTGGACAAATCACTTAACCTCTTTGAATCTCAGTTTCTTCATATGTAAAATGGAGAAAAAGTATCTACTTTAAAAGATTGTGAAAATAAATGAAACATGGATGCACCTGGTACATAGTAGATGCTGAATAGATCGTCATTACGACTATCATCATCACCCCGGCATATATATCAGAAATCTTAGAATTGTTTTTAATGCTTCTGCCTTCCTTATTCTACATACCATAGCAACCTCCAAGTCCTGCTGACTTTATCTTCAAAATGTCTCTCTGATACATCTCTTCCTCTATTTCCACCGTTACAATCTATTTTCAGCTCCTCATCCTTTCTTTATGTTGCAACAGCCTCCAAAATGTTTTGATTCCCCTCTAATGCTACCAAAGCCATTTTCGTAAAATACATGTCTAATAAAGCTACCCGCCCCCGCTTAAAATCCCTTTAGTGGCTTCTCATTTGCGGCTAACTCAAATTCCTTAAGTAGATATTCAATTTCTCCATATTCTGGCCCTGTCTTAAGTTTCAAATTTCATCTTTTAGCCTACATTTCCTTCAGCCACAGAGTAACTCACTTGTCAAGCATGCCTCTGGACCTTTATTCAAAGGACATACTAAGAGCTCAGTGTTTAATTCAAACAAGCAGGCAGTCTGAACCACAAAACTGTATTTTACAAGTCAATAAATACAAACTTCCTGAAACTCCATAGACTGCGGTATAGAAAAAATAATATTTTTAATCTTTTTGTTCGGCTTTTCCCCACAATTTTGAGTGCTCCTCTCCCTATTTTCCATTTTCTCCACTCAGAGCTTATGTAAATTTCATATCTACAAAGCCAGAACAAAGGCTACCCCTTCTGTGAAGCTTTCCTAAATCTCTCAGAAAAATTAATTAACCCAAAATACCTAATTAATACTTTCATTGTGGGCTTCTTCAAGTATGCTTCATATTATAGTTCAATGTATGTTACCCCTTAGAGTGTGAACTCCTTAAGGCAGGGACCACATGAAGCCCAAACAGAATTCTAGAGTTTACCTGTTTATATAGCTAATAGGAATAACCCCACCCCCCAAACACATACCCAGGGTATATATGAATGAATGAATTTGCATAAGAACACTTGTTGTTTGATTGAGAGAGAATTGGAGAAGTATTTGTGCAGGATAGTTGCAGGAAAAGAAGTCAGAGGGCTTTAGTGTTACATCAGGATTGGAAAAGGTCCCTGAACAAATCCTGTATGGAGTTTGGCTAAGGATTTTCTACTTTCCAGACCAGATGATATACTCTCACTTGACCTCTGCTAAGTCTTTGTAATGACACCTGTATTCATAATCATATGGCAGTCCCAAGCAGGGAGCTTATGGGTTTGAAGCCTGGATTGAATGGGACAATCAGTTTTTCTATTTTCTCTGGATCGTCCCATCACAGAAAATCCCAACCAGCTCCAAGCAAGCCATCAAGATTCAGCTTGAGAAAACAATAAGGTTCCTGAGTCATTGTGTCTTTCCATTTTGGTCTAGCAACATTCCAGCTTATTCCAGTTATAAGCTGGGCTACTAGTCTCAGAGACTGGACTGAGAACAATAGAGGCTGACGATCTTGCACTGCTGTGTCACTATGAGTCAATAGCTAGGAAATGAAGAAGCAGTTCACTGGAAAATAGAGAAGGTTTTTCTGTGTATTGAACTCTAAGAAGATCATCTCCCAGAGCTAAGTCTTTGGGTGCTTTCCAAAGTGTAAATAAAGCTCAGGCCAGTGTAGGGGAGTTCCTCAGCAAGGTCTCCAGACATAAATGGCTACCTAATGAAGGTCAGGTGCTGGGTAGTCAGTGAGTGGAATCAGTTATCTGGAAGGGTCAAAACCAAGTGTCCAGTCCAAAGCTAACATGAAGCAGGGGAGGTCAGAAGGAGGTCACTAAACTGCCATGAAGGGCCAAGGTAGGCCAGAGAAAGGGATCTCAGGGCAAGTTGTTGCAGGGTCAGCACTGACCAAAAGAAATTTATGACCTGGACACTGCTTTCATGCTTGAGGCTTCTATTCTTTCTTCAGAAAAGTATGAAAAATAAGGTTTACTCCTTCAGGGTGCCCTCTTTAACTAAACCTCTTATCCCAGACGCCAGAGTGGACTGGGCTTTCGTAGGTCATACATAGCAAGAGGTATTGGTTGCTTTAAAACAGCCTTGGTGTTTCAGATACCAGTTTTTCACCTCTTCTATTAGAAATAGAGTTTTATGTTTTATGGTCTCTGCTGAGAGAAAAATTTCTATGTGCTTTGAATATGTGTTTTACATGAATTTCTCTTTAAAAAGCTGAAAATTATTTCTAAATGTCACATCGACCAAGCTGCTGAATAACACACTTTCTTTTTATTTTCATTCTTTGTTGGGCTAAAGGAAGTGTTCATAATGATATTAAGATTCTATGATTTATATATAAATAGGCTTAGCCTAAATGAAGCTTGGGATCTGGCATTCTGTCATAGAAAGATGATGTGTGACCCCATATATGAGGTTAATGCTGCCTGACTTGTGTTCAAGGGAATGTCAATTATCAGTGGCAGTTTGTTGAGGAATATGGTAGGGGAACTTCAGCTGGTAGAGAAGTGCATGTAAACGTGTGAACAATATATACTTGATAAACTTAAAGGAAAGGAAGATAGTAGAATAGAAAGAAATAAATTTACAAAAAATAGATAGATAAAAAGTAAGGGAATAATAAAGAAGTGAAAGGTAAAAGGAAAGAATAGGTAACTCTACCTACCTGTGCATGGCTTGGCTTTGTGATTAGCTGGGACCACCTGTTCTCTGGGTAACAAATTTGGATGGCTAAGGCCCATCTAGAAATCAGAGTACCTGAGAGAGTACCATGGAACCATAAAACCTTGCCCTCAACTGGTCAGGACTGTCACTCTGAGAGTAGAAACTACCACACATTAGACATATAGATCTAGAGATGAGTATTCTTACACCTAGTGCTCACAGAAAATTCTGGAGGGTTCTCTATTACCAGGTGTCATCCTGGAGACCAAAGCACCATGAAATGTGACAGAGGAGCTTCTGACACTGCCTTCATTATACAAGATGCATCTTTTTGCTCCTTTCAGTTTTATTGAGTTATAATTGAGATACAGCACTATATAAGTTTAAGGTGCATAGCATAATGACCTGATATATATATTGTGAAATGACTACCATAATAAGTATAATTAATGTCCATCATCTCATACAGATTTTTAAAAGATTTAAAAAAAATGCTTTTTCCTTGTGATGAGAATTTTTATTATTTACTTTCTCAAAAACTTTCAAATATACCATATAGCAATGTTAACTATGGTCATCATGTTGTACATTACATCCCCAATACTTATTTATCTTATGACTGAAAGTTTGTACCTCTTATTCTTTTGACCATCTTTATCTAATTCCCTCATTCTCCACCTCCATCTCTGGTAACCAAATGTCTGACTACTTCTTCTATGAGTTTGGTGGGGTTTTTTTTGGGGGGGTGTTTGCTTTTAAGATTTCACATTTAAGTGAGATCATACAGTATTTGTCTTTCTCTGTCTGACATATTTCATTTAGCATAATGTCCTCAAGATTCATCCATGTTGGCACAAATGGCAGAATTTCCTTCTTTTTATGACTAAATAGGATTCCACTATATGTATCATGTTTCCTTTATTCGTACACCTGTTGATGGACACTTAAGTTGTTCCCATATCTTGGCTATTGGAAATAATACTGCAATGAACATGGGGTTGTAGATATTTCTTTGATAGTCATTTGGTTTCCTTCAGATATATATCCAAAAGTGGAATCACTGGATCATATGGTAGTTCTATTTATAATTTTCTTTTTTGGCCATGCAACTTGTAGGATCTTAGTTCCCTGACCAGGGATCGAACCTGGGCCTGGGCAGTGAAAGCGCCAAGTCCTAACCACTGGACCACCAAGGACTTTTCTATAATTTTTTGAGGAACCTCTATGCTGTTTTCCATGTGGCTATACCAATTTAGAATCCCGCTAACAGAGCACAAGGATTCCCTTGTCTCCACATTCTCACCAGCATTTGTTATCTCTTGTCATTTTGATGATAGCCATTCTAACAGTTGTGAGGTGATATCTCATTATGGTTTCAAGTTGTATTTCCCTAATGATCAGAGATACTGAGAACCTTTTCATGTAACTCTTTTCTATTTGTGTATCTTCTTTGGAAAAAGTCTATTCAGGTCCTTTCACCATTTTTAATTGGATTATTCTGTTTTTCGCTATTCAGTTATATGATTTCCGTATATGTTTTGGATGGTCATCCCTTATCATGTATATGATTTGCAAATATTTTCTTTCATTTTGCAGTTTGCCTTTTCATTTTGTTGAGTGTTTTTGATGCTGTGCAGAAGCTTTTTAGTTTGATATAGTCTCATGTGTTTCTATTTAATTTTGTTGCTTTTGCTTTACACATCAAATCCAAAAAATCTTTGCCAAGACACATGTGAAGGGGCTTTTTTCCTATTACTTTTCTAAGAATTTTCTGGTTTCACATCTTACATTTAAGTCTTTAATCCATTTCAAGTTAATTTTTGTGACTGATATAAGATAGGGATCTAGTTTCATACTTCTAATGTGAATATAGAATTATCTCAGCACCATTTATTGAGACTATATTTTCCCCATTGACTATTCTTGGATCCCTTGCCAAATATTAGTTTACCATATATGCATTGTTTTAGTTTTGGACTCTGGATTCTGTTACATTGGTTTATGTGTCTGTTTTTATGCCAGTACTATACTGTTTTTATTACTATAGCTTTATAATATAGCTTGAGATAAGGAAGTGTGTTGCCTCCTACTTCATACTTTCTTTGGATTGCCCTGGCTATTTGAGGCCCTTTGAGTTCTATATAAATTTTAGGATTATTTTTTCTACTTCTGTAGAAAGTGCCATTGGAACCTTGATAGGGATGCATTGAATATATAGATTGCTTGGGTAGTATGGACATTTAACAATATTAATTTTCCAACCTATGAACACAGGATGCCTTTCCAGTTATTTGTGTCCTTTTGCTTTCTTTCACCAATGTTTTGTAGTTAGCAGTGCAGAGACCTTTCACCTCCTTAGTTAAATTTATTCCTATTTATTTTATTTTATTTGATGTTATTGTAAATTAGATCATTTCCTTTATTCCTTTTTCACATAATTTCTTGTTAGTGTATAGAAGCAATACTGATTTTTATGTTAATATTGTATCCTGCAACTATACTGAATTTGTGGATTAGATCAGTTTTTGGTGAAGTCTTTAGGATTTTCTGTATATAAAATCATGTCATCAGCAAATAGAGACAGTTTTACTTCTTCCTTTCCAAATCTGATACCTTTTATTTCTTTTTCTTGTCTGATTGCTCTAGCTAAGATTACCAGTAATATATTGAATAGGAGTAGTGAGAATGGGCTCCCTTGTCTTGTTCCCAATCGTAAAGGGAAAAGCTTTCAAAGTTTCACCAATGAGTATTGTTAGCTGTGGGCTTGGCTAATAAGGCCTTTATTGTGTTGAAGTACATTCCTTCTGTATTTAATTTGTTAAGAGATTTTATGATGAAAGATGCTCAATTTTCTTAAATTCATTTTCTACATCTACTGAGATGATCATATGATTTTTAATTCATTCAATTAACGTAATGTATCACACTTACTTATTTGCATATGTTGAACCATCTGGGATAAATCTCACTTGATAATGGTGAATGGTACTTTTAATGTACTGCTGAAATGGGTTTGCTAGTATTTTATTGAGAAAATTTCCATCTATATTCATCAAGAATATTGCTCTGTAGTTTTCTTTTCTTGTAGTGTCCTTTTCCAGTTTTGATATCAGGGTAATGCTAGCCTTGTAAAGCGTGTTTGGGAGTGTTCCCTCCTCTTCTATTTTTTGGAAGAGTTTGAGAAGGATTGCAGATAAATTTCTTTAAAGATTGGGTAAAATTCACTAGTGAAGACTTCTGGTCGTGTGCTTTTCCGCACTGTGAGATTTTTGATTATTGATTCTATCTCTTTACTAGTAATTTATCTGTATTTTCTATTTTTCTTGATTCAGGCTTGGTAGGTTGTATGTTTCTAAGAATTTTTCCATTTCTTCTAAGTCATCCACTCTGTTGGCATACAATCATTCATAGTAGCCTCTTATGATCTTTTGTATTTCTGTGGTATCAGTTGTAATGTCTCTTCTTTAATTTATATTTTTTTCCATTGGGATCATGCTCCCTTTTCCTTGGCTAGTTTAGCTAAAGTCTGTACATTTTGTTTATGTTTATAAAACACCAACTCTTACTTTTATTAAAAAGTATTTTCTATTGTTCTCCTGTTCTCTATATCATTTATTTCTGCTCTAGTCTTTATTATTTTATTTCTTTTGCTAACTGTGGGCTTAGTTTTTTTCTTCTTTTTCTAGTTCCTTGTGGTGAAGAGTTAGGCTCTTTATCCAACATATTTCCTGTTTCTTAAGGTAAGCTTTTTTTAAATTTAAGTATAGTCGATGTGCAATATTATATGTTACATATGGCCAATATAGTGATTTGCAAATTTTAACAATTATGCTCCATATATAGTTATTTATGAATATTCGATATATTCTCCATGCTGTACAATATATCCTTGTAACTTATTTTATACCTAATAGTTTGTACCCCTTACTCCTCTCTTCCTTGTCTCTTCCCACTGGTAACCACTAGTTTGTTCTCTATATTTGTGAGTTGGCTATTTTTTCTTCATATTCACTAGCTTATTGTGTTTTTTAGATTCCATATATCAGTGATATTATACAGCATTTGTCTTTCTCTTTCTTGCCTATTTCACTTAGCATAATGCCCTCCAATTTCATTGATGTTGCTGCAAATGGTAAAATTTCATTCTTTTTTATAGCTGAGTAGTATTCCATTGTATATACATGTGACAACTTCTTTATCCATTCATCTGTCGAAGGACATTTAGGTTTCTTCCATATCTTGGCAATTGTAAATAATGTGGCAATGAGCATTAGGGTGCACATATCTTTTTGAATTACTTTTTTGGGTTTTTTTTCAGATATATACCCAGGAGTGGAATTATTATGTCATATGGTAGTTATATTTTTAGTTTTTTGAGAAACCTCCATACTGTTTTCCAAAGTGGCTGCACCAATTTACATTCCCACCAATAGTGTACAGTGTTCCCTTTTTTCCACATCCTTGCCAACATTTATTATTTGTGTTCTTTTTGATGACAGACATTCTGACAGGTGTGAAGTGACATCTTATTGTGGTTTTAATTTGCATTCCCTGATCATTAGTGATGCTGAGCATGTTTGCATGTGCCTTTTGGCCATCTGCATTTCCTCTTTGGAAATATGTTTATTCAATTATTCTGCACATGTTTAAATCAAGTTGTTTTCTTGATGTTGAGCTGTATGAAAAACCATGTGCTAATAAAATAGACAGCCTAGAAGAAATTGATGGATTCTTAGAAAAACACAATATCCCAAAATTGAATCAAAAAGAAATAAGAAATATGAAAAATTACCAGTAATGAAATTGACTTAGTAATTTAAAAACTCCCAACAAACAAAAGTCCAGACCAGATGGCTTCATGGGTGAATTTTACCAAACATTTAAAGAATTAGCACCTATCCTTCTCAAGCTATTCCAAAAAAATTGCAGAGGAAGGAATGCTTCCAAACTTATTCTATGAGGTCACCATCACCCTAATACCAAAACCAGACAAAGATATCACACCAAAAAAGAAATTACAGGCCAATATCACTGATGAATATAGATGCAAAAATCCTCAACAAAATACTAGCAAACCAAAGCTAACAACACATTAAAAAGATCATACACCATGATCAAGTGGGATTTATCTCAGGCTTGCAAGGATTTTTCAATATCCACAAATCAACCAAAGGGATACACCACATTAACAAATTGAAGAATAAAAACCATATGATCATATCAATAGATGCAGAAAAAGCTTTTGATAAAATTCAATATCCATTTGTGATAAAATCTCTCCAGAAAGTGGGCATAGAGGGAAACTACCTCAACATAATAAAGACCTATATGACAAACCCACAGCTAAGATTGTACTCAAGGATGAAAAGCTGAAAGCATTTCCTCTACAATCAAGAACAAGACAAGGATGCTCACGTCCTCCACTTTTATTTAAAATAGTTTTGAATGTTCTAGCCACAGCAATCAGAGAAGAAAAAGAAATAAAGGGAATCCAAACTGGAAAAGAAGTAAAACTGTCACTGTTTGCAAATGATGTGATACTATACATAGAAAATCCTAAAAACACCACCATAAAACTACTAGAGTTCATCAAGAAATTCAGTAAAGGTGCAGGATACAAAATTATTAAACAGAAATCTGTTGCATCTCTACACACTAACAACACTAACAACAAAATATCAGAAAGAGAAAGTAAGGAAACGATCCCATTTACCATTGCCTCAACAAAGATAAAATACCTAGGAATAAACCTACCTAAGGAGGCAAAAGAACGGTACTCCAAAAACTATAAGATGCTGGTAAAAGAAATTGAAGACAACACAAACAGATGGAAAGATATACCATGTTCTTCTCTTGGAAGAATCAATATTGTTAAAATGAACATACTACCCAAGGCAATCTATAGATTCAGTACAATCCTTGTCAAAATACCAAAGGCATTTTTCACAGAATTAGAGAAAATTATTTTAAATTTAGTATGGAAACACAAGATAGCCAAAGCAATACTGAAAAAGAAAAACGAAGCTGGAGGAATCATGCTCCCTTTAATGTCTTTTGGTATTAGTATGCTTTGATTTCTTTATCATATTCTTTTGTGTAATTACTACACGTTTTTCCCTTTGGTTTCTATGAGGATTAAATAACTATATTAAAAGTATAGCATTCTATTTTAAACTTATAACAACTTAACTTTGATAGCATTTCTAAACTTTTATACTTTTCCTCCTCCTCACATTTTATGTAACTGATGTTATGGTTTATATATTTTTATGTGGTGTATCCAATAACTGATTATTGTAGTTATGATAACTTTTAATAAATTTTTAACTTTTAAATTATAGTAGTAAGTATATTACACACCACCATTTTCATATTACAGAATCTAATTTCGACTATATATTTACCATTACCAGGGAGTTTTATGCTACCTTCATATGTTTTTATAATACAAATCGGAATCCTTTTATTTTCAAAGAACTCCCCTTAGCATTTCTTGTGAAGCAAGTCTAATGATGATGAACTCCCTTAGCTTTTGTTTGTTTGGGAAAGTCTTTATATTCCCTTCCTTTCTGAAGGACAGCTTTTCCAGGTATAGAATTCATGATAGACAGGTTTCTTTGTTTGTTTCAATATTTAAAATATAATACCCCATTATCTCCTGGACTGAAGTTTCTTTTGAGAAATCTGCCTATAGTCTATGGTGGTTCCCTTGCAAGTAACTTTATTTTTTTCTTTTCTCTTCCCACTTTCAAAGTTCTTTCTTTTTATTTAACTTTTGAAAAATTAGCTATAATATGTCTTAGTGTAGCCCTATTTGGTTTCAACCTATCTTGGGTCTTTTAGGCCTCAGATTTGGATGTCCATTTCTCTCCCCAATTTGGGGAAGTTTTCAGCCGTTATTGTTTTAAATATACTTTATGTCCTACTTTTTCTCTCTTTGTTGGATTCCTGTAATGTGGCTATTGTTTCTTGTGATTGTATCCTATAAGTCCCTTAAGCTTTCTTCAGTTTATTATTATTATTATTTCTTATTTTTACTCCTCTGATTGGATAATTTCAAATGTCCTGTGTTCTAGGTCACTGATTCTTTCTTCTACATGGTTGTGTCTGCTGTTAAAGCTCTTTATTGAATTCTTCAGTTCAATCACTTCATTTTCCAGCTCTAGGTGTTTTGATTGTGAGTTTTTTTTATGATTTTTATTTCTTTGTTGAACTTCTTGTTTTGTTTATGCATTGTTTTCTAATTTGATTTATGTGCCTGTGTGTTTTTATAGTTACTCCTTGAAGAAGATTATTCTGAATTCTTT
Organism: Balaenoptera musculus; assembly: GCF_009873245.2. Taxonomy (NCBI): domain Eukaryota; kingdom Metazoa; phylum Chordata; class Mammalia; order Artiodactyla; family Balaenopteridae; genus Balaenoptera; species Balaenoptera musculus. Next base: position 63,328,864 of record NC_045806.1, on the reverse strand, counting down.
GTCTAACAGTTCATAGATCTCCATTTCTTTAGGATCTTTTGGAGCTTTATTAGTTTCCTTTGGTGGTGTGTGTCATGTTTAACTGAATTTTTATGAGTCTTGATTCCTTACATGGGTATGTGTGCATTGATTAAGTAGTCTCCTTTTCCAGCCTTTACAGGTTCACTTTGGCAAAGACAGTTCTTCATCAGTCAACCTGCCTTGGAGTTCTCAATGTGTCAGCTGGTAGTGTTCTTGGGCAGGTGGGGCTTGTTACAGGGTCTATTTTGGGGCAAGTCCACTGTCTGCATTTTGAGGTTGGAGGTGGTGGTTGCCACTTGCTGAGAATAGCTGTAAAGGAACGCTGGCTAAGTTCTCTGCCCAAGAAAGGCTGTAGGATGGGTCTCAAAGGTGCTGGGTTTTCTGGTTAGGCTTCCTATATGGTTGGGACTCGGTACTGTACTCAGAAGTAGTTTGGTTCTGAGGATTAACTTTCCTTCCCTGGCAGGGCAGCAGAAAATACCCCAGGGTCTGCACTGTTCATTGTCTGCTGACCCAAATATTGCAAGACTGTGCACTGAAATTTTTGGCCAGACAGAGCCACCAGTTTTGCTCTATAAATGGGCAGTGCTGCCAGCCAGGACCTCCACTCAAGTGTTGCTGTGCTACACAACTTCCTACATGTTCAGGGGAGGCTTCGTGGTTGGGCAGTGCCAGGAGCTACACTCAGCAGTGGTCAGGGCTATGAATTAACATCCATGCCTGGGTGGAAGAGGAGAGTCAGCTCTAAGCAGCTTCTCAGGTGTTATGGCAAGGCTTTCTTCATTTTTTTTAATTTAACCATAGTTGATTCACAATATTACATTAGTTTCATGTATACAGCAAGTGATTCAGTATTTTTACACCTTATGCGCCATTAAAAGTTATTATAAGTTAATGGCTATAATTCCCTGTGCTATACAATATATCCTGGTTGCTTGTCTATTTTATGCATAATAGTTTTTTCTAGTCCCGTACCCCTATCTTGCCCCTCTCCCTTCCCTCTCTTCTTTGGTAATGACTAGTTTGTTTTCTATACGTGTGAATCTGTTTCTGTTTTGCATATACATTCATTTGTATTATTTTTTAGATTCCACATATAAGAGATATCATACAGTATTTGTCTTTCTCTGTCTGATTTATTTTACTAAGCATAATATCCTCTAATTTCATCCATGTTGCTACAAATGGCAGATGGCAGGGCTTTCTGGTTAGGTGAGGCCAGGAGCTATAATCAGCAGTGGGTGGGCCTATAAATTAGCTCCCATGACTGAGTGGAGTGGAAAACTGGATGCAAGGCTGACGAGGCTCTTAGTTTGTGGTCTTGACTCAAACCAACCCATGTCCCATGTTCCCTAACCAAATGGGGCCACTGTCTTTGATCTAGATGGTCAGCTCTGCCTGTCAGGTACTCCACTCAAGCATTTCTGAGCTATGCAGCTTCCCAGTGTTTAGGCAAGGGTTTTTAGTTGGGCAAACCTGGGACTTACACTCAGCACTGAGCAGGGTTATGACTTAGTTTCCCTGCTTGGGAGGAGGGGCAGACCGGGTCCCATGGTCACTAAGCCTCTTTGTTCAAGTTACCAAGTGACGTAGAACTGTGTCCTGCTAAGTTTCCTGGTTGGACCATGCCACCATCTTGGCTCTGCAGATGAGCAATGCCACTGGTTGGAACTAATGCTTGCATGCCACATTAAATACTTTGACTGCTGAGATCCAAGCACTGGTTGTTGCAAGTCTCTACCTCCTTCTCTGTTGCATCTGATTCCCAGTGTTCAGGCCACGAAGATTCCCCAATGATGCCCATGAGGTTAAACCATAATAGGGCTCCCAAGGATTGACCCACAAAAATAATTGTGGAGCTGAATATCCACCCTGTGCTCTCTTTTCCCACTGGGGGAACCATAGGCTCAGAAGAGACCCCTAGGTGTGGTGCTGTGCCAGCATGGGAGAGGAGCAGTGTGGTCAGTGAGTAGCCACTCCTCTTACTTTTCTTTTCTTTTTAATTTTATTGAAATATAGTTGATTTACAATGTTGTGTTTAATTTCTACTGTGCAGCAAAGTGACTCAGTTATACATATATGTATTCTTTCTCACATTCTTTTCCATTACGGTTTGTCACGGGATACTGAATATAGTTCCCTGTGCTATACAGTAGGACCTTGTTGTTCATCCATCCTATATATAATAGTTTGCATCTGCTAATCCCAAATTCCTAATCCTTCCATCCCCACCCCCTCTCTTGGCAACTACGAGTTTGTTCTCTATATCTGTGAGCCTGTTTCTGTTTCATAAATATGTTCATTTGTGTTGTATTTTAGATTCCACACATAAATGATATCATATGGTATTTGTTTTTCTCTTTCTGACTTACTGCTCTTAGTATGATCATCTCTAGGTCCATCCAAGTTGCTGCAAAAGGCATTATTTCATTCTTTTTAATGGCTGAGTAATATTCCACTGTATGTATATGTGTGTATATATACACACACATATATATATGTGTGTGTGTGTATATATATATATACCACATCCTCTTTATCCATTTATCTGCTGATGGACCCTCTTACTTTTCTAATGTGGTCTGTCTCAGTCTCTGTGTTTCAGTGTGTGGGGGGGGGTTCTTCAGGCTTACCCCCATGTTGTAGAATTTTCTCAGTGTTGTCTTATTTATGAATAGTTGTTAGTTGTTCTTCTTGTGAGAGGGAATAAATTCAGAAATAACCTGTGTCAAAATCTTGGTTATGTCACTCCCCAAGAAGCATCTTAATAAACCAAACATCAAGTTAATGTGGTAGAATACTGAATGGAAGGAATTTCAGTCTGTGGGGCCTAAGCCTACAACCTCATTTTGGAAACTTTCTTTAACTGTGTCAGCCCACACTATTATACAAGAGAGAACATAAAGTTCAGCCATAAAGGTTGTGGCAGTATAGTTCTACACTGCTGTCTTCAGGAAACCCAGATCTTTTCTTTCAAGAAAACTCTACCTAGTGGTGGTCTGCTTATAGCTATTTAAAGAGATATATAAATAGAAAGACTGAAACAAGTACTTCATCTACCTCCTTTACCTGGCTCTATGGCTAAACAAGTTGCTTTAGTAGCTCCTTCATTGCGAGAGCTTGAGAGCTAATCACATTGCAGCTGAGAAAGGAGGGCCCAAAGTTACACTTATGTCACTGAGTTAATATAAACAGGAGAGCTAAGGAGAGAAGTAGAGCTTCAACATAAGGCCTTTACATTCCTCCTATGATTATGGCTGATTAAAGATACTCGGTTTTAGAGGAACCTTCAAGATGGCAGAGGAGTAAGACGTGGAGATCACCTTCCTCCCCACAAATACATCAAAAATACATCTACATGTAGAACAACTCCTACAGAACACCTACTGAACGCTGGCAGAAGACCTCAGACTTCCCAAAAGGCAAGAAAATCCCAATGTACATGGGTAAGGCAAAAGAAAAAAGAAAAAAACAGAGACAAAAGAATAGGGATGGGACCTGCACCTCTGGGAGGGAGCTGTGAAGGAGGAAAAGTTTCCACACACTAGGAAGCCCCTTCACTGGTGGAGACAGGAGGTGGGTTGGGGGGAAGCTTTGTAGCCATGGAGGAGAGCACAGCAATAAGGGTGCAGAGGGCAAAGTGGAGAGATTTCCACACAGAGGATCAGTGCTGACCAGCACTCACCAGCCTGAGAGGCTTGCCTGTTCACTTGCTGGGGCGGGTGGGAGCTGGGAGCTGAGGCTTGGGCTTCAGAAGTCATATCCCAGGGAGAGGACTGGGGTTGGCTTCATGAACACAGCCTGAAGGGGGCTAGTGTGCCACAGCTAGCTGAGAGGGAGTCTGGGGGAAAGTCTGGACCTGCCTAAGGGGAAAGAGACCATTGTTTTGAGGTGCATGAGGAGAGGGGATTCCTTCCCTGTCTGCCCACAGAAAGCAGACCACCACCTAAATGAGCTCCAGTGATGGGCGCAAGCCACGGCTATCAGCTTGGACCCCAGAGATGGGCATGAAATGCTAATGCTGTTGCTGCAGCCACCAAGAATCCTGTGTCTAAGCACAGGTCACTATCCACACCCCGCTGGGAGCCTGTGCAGCATGCCACTGCCAGGGTCCTGTGATCTAGGGATAAGTTCCCCAGAAGAACACTTGGTGCACCCCAGGCTGTTGCAATGTCATGCTGGCCTCTGCAAACGCAGGCTCACCCTGCATTCCAATTAAAACTACTGTACCACTTCCTCCCCCCCGCATGAGTGAGCAAGAGCCTCTTAGTCAGCTGCTGATTTAACCATGTCCTGTCTGGGCAGGAACAGATGCTTGAGGGAGACCTACATGCAGAGGTGGGGCCAAAACCAAAGATGAACTCCAGGAGTTGTGTGAACAAAGGAGAGAAAAGGAAATTTCTGTGTGCAGCCTCAGGAGCAGCAGATTAAATCCCCACAATCAACTTGATGTACGCTGCATCTGTGGAATACCTGAATAGACAACGAATCCTCGCAAAACTGAAGCAGTGGACTATGGGAGCAACTGTAGACTTGGAGAATGCTGTCTGTGACTGATTTGTTTCTGATTTTTATGTTTATCTTAGTATAGTTTTTAGCACTTGTTATCATTGGTGGGTTTGTTTATTGGTTTGGTTGCCCTCTTCTTTTATTATTATTATTATTACTTTATTTTTTTATTTTAATATATTTTTTTCTTTTTTATTTCTCCCTTTTCTTCTGAGTTGTGTGGCTGACAGTCTTGGTGCTCTGGCTGGGTGTCAGGCCTGTGCCTCTGATATGGGAGAACTGAGTTCAGGACACTGGACCACCGGAGACCTCCTGGCCCCACTTAATATAAATCAGCTAGAGCTCTCCAAGAGATCTCAGTTTCAGTGCTAAGACTCAGCTCCACCCAACGGCCAGCAAGCTCCAGTACTGGATGCCCCATGCCAAACAACTAGCAAGACAGGAACACAACCCCACCCATTAGTAGAGAGGCTGCCTAAAATCATAATAAGGTCACAGGCACCCCAAAACATACTACCATATGCAGTCCTGCCCACCAGAAACAAGATCTAACCCCACCCACAAGAACACAGGCACCAGTCATCTCCACTAGGAAGCCTACCCAACCCACTGAACCAGCACACCCACTGAAGGCAGACACCAAAAACAATGGGAACTATGAACCTGCAGCCTGAGAAAAGGAGACCCCATAAAAAGTAAGTTAAATCAAAAGAGAACACAGAGAAATATGCAGCAGATGAAGGAGCAAGGTAAAAACTCACCAGACCAAGAAAATGAAGAGGAAATAGGCAGTCTACCTGAAAAAGAATTCAGAGTAATGATAGTAAAGATGATCCAAAATTTTGGAAATAGAATGGAGAAAATACAAGAAACGTTTAACAAGGACCTAGAAGAACTAAAGAGCAAACAAACAATGATGAACAACAAAATAAATGAAATTAAAATTCTCTAGAAGAAACAATAGCAGAATAAGTGAGGCAGAAGAACGGATAAGTGATCTGGAAGATAAAATAGTGGAAATAACTACCACAGAGAAGAATTTTTTAAAAAAAATGAAAAGAATTGAGGACAAGCTCAGAGACTTCTGGGACAACATTAAATGCACCAACATTCGAATTATAGGGGTCCCAGAAGGAGAAGAGAAAAAGAAAGAGCCTGAGAAAATATTTGAACAGATTATAGTTGAAAACTTCCCTAACATGGGAAAGGAAATAGTCAATCAAGTCCAGGAAGCTCAGAGAGTCCCATACAGGATAAATCCAAGAATAAACATGCCAAGACATACATTAATCAACCTATCAAAAATTAAATACAAAGAAAAATTATTAAAAGCAGCAAGGGAAAAACAACAAATAACATACAAGGGAATCCCCAGAAGGTTAACAGCTGGCAAGAGAGAGAGAGAGAGAGAATAGGGATAAATGCAAATCAAAACTACAATGAGGTATCACCTCACACCAGTCAGAATGGCCATAATCAAAAAATCTACAAACAATAAATGCTGGAGAGGGTGTGGAGAAAAGGGAACACTACTGGTGGGAATGTAAATTGATAAAGCCACTATGGAGAACAGTATGGAGGTTCTTTAAAAAACTAAAAATAGAGCTACCATATGATCCAGCAATCTCACTCCTGGGCATATATCCAGAGAAAACCATAAATCAAAAAGATACATGAAGCACCGAGCTGATCTCTGTGATATTCGGCTGCTTCCCACTAGCTATATATATTACATTTGTTAGTAGGGAGGGTGGGAAGGAGACATAAGAGGGAGGAGATATGGGGATATATGTATATGTATAGCTGATTCACTTTGTTATACAGCAGCAACTAACAAACACAACATTGTAAAGCAGTTATACTCCAATAAAGGTGTTTTAAAAAAATAAAAGGAGATATTAGTTTAAAAATAAAATTCCTCACAAACTCTTTGAGAAAGTTAAACAGGAGGGAACACTTTGCCATTCCTTCCATTGGACACTATTACTCTCACATCAAATTAGACAAAGACATCACATGAAAAGAAAACCGTAGTCCAACTTGTCTGTATATGTGAAATTAGACACAAAAATTGTCAACAAAGTACAAGGAAACTAAATCCAGCAACAGAGGAAAAGAATAATATACCACAACTGAGTGGAATTTTCTCCAGGAATGCAAAGTCAATTAACATTTGAAAATCAATATATGTGATACAGAATTCTTTTCTGCATAATTCTAAATGCTTGAGAAGACTCTTTTAAAATACTCTCTTCAAAAAGACAGTCTCAAAGATAGCAACATAAGAGGCTCCAGCATCCCCTCTTCCCAAGACTACAGTAAATGAATAGCTGCACACATAACAATTCCCTCTGCAAGAAATCCAGAAACTTGCTGAGTGACTCACACACATTGGGTGAACAAGAAAATACCATCAAAAGGGGCTACTCCAAGTTTCCGGTATCTCCCTGGAAGAAGTTATTGTACATGTCTGTTCCCAAGATTCTGTGACTGCTGCCCAAGTGATGGGTCCCCAGATCACCTGGCTCTGATAGCCAATGGGGCTTTCATTCAGGTCTCACAGAGACTGTAGCAAACAAAGAAGTAATTTTTAACTGGCTATAGTGCTAGGGCTAAGCACAGAGGGAGCAGGCAGAAATGCCCATCTCCCAGTCTTTTCCTGAAAGATTTCTGTTTGCATACTTCAAAAGCTGCTGTCTGAGGGTCAGGTTTCTAATTTAGCAGGAATCTAGGGACTGACTGCCATCCATCTCAGAAATCGGGGAAGCCTGAGGACACTTCCCCTGCCATCTCCCTCTAGTTTATTCCAAGTTGCCAGTATCTCCATGTAAGGTGTTAGGACACACATCTGGCACCCCAGCTTTTGTAGAAGCCACCTGATTAATGAATTTCTAGGTGCCTTTCTCTGATAGCCAATGGGGTTTGCATTCAGGAGTCCCTCAGGACTGTAGCAAACAAAGAAGAAATTTCTAATGGACTCAAGAGCGCCCCCTCAGCTGTACACCAAGGCCCAGTACAGAAGAGTAGGAAAAATGCACACTTCCTAATTTCTCCCTCAAAGGGGTCTAATTAGATACTTTCCCAGTTGCTGTGTGATGATCTAGCTTACAACCAGCCTTCACTAAATGCTGACTTCAGTTCTCTCCTTTAGAACACTGATGGATGTTGGCACACTCTCAACTGCTGGGAACCACTAAGAAAAAACAAGGAAGCTGGGACAGTCGAAAAGGTTTAAGAGACAACCAAGAGCATAGTCCAGGCTGATTGACAAGGTTCATCTTTTATAGGACATCACTCTGTCAAGACTGAGAGAGGTGGCTGGTTTATCTAATTCCCAGAAAACAACACAGAGAGTGAAGGAAAATAAAGAAACAGAGGAATATGTTCCAAACGAAAGAACAATTAAAAATTCCAGAAACAAAGAAAAGTGACTTACTGATAATTCAAAATAACAGCCATAAAGATGCGAATGGAGGTCAGGAGAGCAATGCATGGACAAGTGAACATTTCAAAAAAGAGATAGAAAATATTTAAAAAGTACCAAACAGAAATCACAGAGCTGAAGAGTAAAATAACAGAACTGAACAACTCAATAGGTAGATTCAATAGCAGACTACCTCAAGAGGAAGAAAGGATCAGTGAATTCAAAGCAGGGCAGTGGATTTCATCCAGTCAGAGGAATAAAAAGAAAAACTAGAATGAAAAGGAGTAAATATAGACTGTGATTTATGGGACATAAATAAGCAGATTAATATGTGCATTTTGGGGTCCCATAAGGAGGAGAGAGAGAGAAAGGGGCAGAAATCTTATTCAAAGAAATAACAAATGAACACTAATCAAACCTGGGGAAAGAGACACCCAACTTAATGAAGTCCAGAGAGTAAACAAATAAGATGAATCCAAAGAAACCTACACCAAGACACATTATAATTAAACTGCCAAAAGTTAGAGACAAAGAGAGAATCTTATCAGCAAGATAAAAAACAAAAACAAATAAACAAACAAAACTTCTTATGTACAAAGGAATCACCACAAAAATATTAGCAGTTTTTTCAGCATAAACTTTGCAGAGCAGAGGGGAATGGCATGATATATTTCAAGTACTGAAAGGAAAAAAACTGCCAACTAAGAATATTATACCAAGTAAAGTTGTCCTTCGGAGTTGAATGAGAGATTGTGTTTTACAGACAACCAAGAGCTACATAAACTCATCAAAACTAGACCAGCCTTACAAGAATTATTAAAGGAAATTCTTCAACCTGAAATGAAAAGAGAGTAGTTAATAATAGTAAAACATATTGAAAGTATAAATATTACTGGTAAAGTTAATATATAGTAAAATTAAGAGTAATCTAATGTTGTAACAATATTTCAAACTTTTAAAAAGACACAGACATAGAGAATGGGCTTGAGGACATGGGGGAAGGGTAAGCTGGGATGAAGTGAGAGAGTAACATTGACATATATACACTTCCAAATGTAAAACGGATGGTTAGTGGGAAGCTGCTGCATAGCAGAGGGAGATCAGTTTGATGCTCTGCAATGGCCTAGAGGGGTGGGATAGGGAAGGTGGGAGGGAGGCTCAAGAGCGATGGGATATGGTGATATATGTATACATATAGCTGATTCACTTCATTGTATTGCAGAAATGAACACAACATTTTATTTTATTTAAAAAAGTTTTTTTAAATCTTTATTTGAGAATAATTGCTTTACAATGGTGTGTTAGTTTCTGCTTTATAACAAAGTGAATCAGCTATACATATACACATATCCCCATATCTCCTCCCTCTTGCGTCTCCCTCCCACCCTCCCTATCCCACCCCTCTAGGTGGTCACAAAGCACAAAACTGATCTCCCTGTGCTATGTGGCTGCTTCCCACTAGCTATCTATTTTACATTTGGTAGTTTATAAATGTCCATGTCACTCTCTCATTTCGTCCCAGCTTACACTTCCCCTTCCCCGTGTCCTCAAATCCATTCTCTACATCTGTGTCTTTATTCCTGTCCTGCCCCTAGGTTCTTCAGAACCATTTTTTTTATTAGATTCCATATATATGTGTTAGCATACGGTATTTGTTTTTCTCTTTCTGACTTACTTCACTCTATATGACAGACTCTACATCCATCCACCTCACTACAAATAAGTCAATTTTGTTTATTTTTATGGCTAATATTCCATTCTATATATGTGCCACATCTTCTATACCCATTCATCTGTTGATGGGCACTTAGGTTGCTTCCATGTCCTGGCTATTGTAAATAGAGCTGCAATGAACATTGTGGTACATGACTCTTTTTGAATTATAGTTGTCTCAGGGTATATGCCCAGTAGTGGGATTGCTGGGTCGTATGGTAGTTCTATTTTTAGTTTTTTAAGGAACCTCAATACTGTTCTCCATAGTGGCTGTATCAATTTACATTCCCACCAGCAGTGCAAGAGGGTTCCCTTTTCTACACACCTTCTCCAGCATTTATTATTTGTAGATTTTTTGATGATGCCCATTCTGACTGGTGTGAGGTGATACCTCATTGTAGTTTGATTTGCACTTCTCTAATGATTAGTGATGTTGAGCATCCTTTCATGTGTTTTTCAGCAATCTGTATATCTTCTTTGGAGAAATGTCTATTTAGGTCTTCTGCCCATTTTTGGATTGGGTTGTTTTTTTTTTTTGATATTGAGCTGTAGGAGCTGCTTGTAAATTTTGGAGATTAATCCTTTGTCTGTTGCTTCATTTGCAAATATTTTCTCCATTCTGAGGGCTGTCTTTTCATGTTGCTTATTGTTTCCTTTGCTGTGCAAAAGCTTTTAACTTTCATTAGGTCCCATTTGTTTATTTTTGTTTTTATTTCCATTTCCCTAGGAGGTGGTTCAAAAGGATCTTGCTGTGATTTATATCATGGAGTGTTCTGCCTATGTTTTCCTCTAAGAGTTTTATAGTGTTTGGCCTTACATTTAGGTCTTTGATCCATTTGAGTTTATTTTGTAACACAACATTTTAAAACAATTATACTTCAGTAAAGATGTTTAAAAAATAAATATATAAAAAAATATTATATTGGTTATGATGATCTGTGATCAGTGATCATTGAAGTTACTACTACAAATCTTTGAAGGCTCAGACAATGGTTAGCATTTTTTAGCAACAACGTATTTTTAATTAATGTATGTACATTGCTTTTTTATACATAATGCTAGTGCACACTTAATAGACTACAGTACAGTGTAAACATAACATTTATATACACTGGGAAACAAAAAAAATGTGAACCACTTTATTGCAAGATTCAATTTACTGTGGTGATCTGGAACCAAGCTCACAATATCCCCAAGGTATGCCTGTGTAGCAAATATTAACAGATCTGAAGGGAGAAATAGATGACAAGACAATAATAATAAGGAATCTGAATACCCCATTTTCAAAAATGGATAAATCATCCAGACAGAAAATCAATACAGAAACATTGGACTTAAAGACACATTAGATAGGATGAACCTAACAGATATTTAAGAACACTTCATACAACAGCAACAGAATAAACATTTTTCTCACATTCACATTGAACACACTGCAAGATTGGCTATATGTTAGGCCCTAAACAAGTCTTAATACATTTATGGAGATTGAAATCATATCAAATATCTTCTGCAAACACAATTGTGTGAAACTAGAAATCAACAAAAAGAAGAAAACTGAAATGTTGACTGTTTTGTGGAGATTAAAGAACAGACTCTTGAACAAACAATGGGACAAAAATAAATCAAAAGGGAAATCAAAACATATCTTGAGAGAAGTGAATATGGAAAAAAACATACTAAAACATATGGGATACAGCAAAAAAAAATTTCTAAGAGGGAAGTTAATAGCAATAAAGACATACACTAAAAAAATGAAGAACAACCTAATCTTACACCACAAGGAACTGGAAAACTAAGAAAAAATAAGGTCAGTGTTGGTAGAAGAAAGGAGATGACAAAGATCAAAGTGAAAATAAATAAAACAGGGACCAAAAAGGTAATTAAAAAGGTTAAGGGAACAAAGAGTTGGTTTTTGAAAAGACAAGCAAAATAGATACATCTTTAATTGTATTAACCAAGACAAAAAGACAGAGGACTCAGATAAAACTACAAATCAAAGAGGAGATATTACAACTCATACTACATAATACAAAAGATTATGTTCAAGCAAGTACTATGAACAGTTATATGCCAACAAATGAGACCACCTAGAAGAAATACATAAATTCCTAGAAACATACAACCTACCTGGAGTGAATCATGAAGAAATACAGAATGTGACCAGAATGATACTAGTAAAGAGACTGAATCAGTAATCAAAAAACTCCCAACAAAGAAAATAGGAACAAAAAAAAAGACAGGAATTCATGGTTTCACTGCTGAAATCTACCACAGATTTAAAGAAGAACTATTACCAATCCTCTCCAGAATCATGGGGGTGGCAGGTTGAGAATAGTCTGGAGATCTGACTAGTGCCATGATCATCCTAGCACATGCCCGAGCCAACACCAAGCACCCAATCCAGCCCCTCTTGCTCTGAGGTGCAGCTCCCCACTAGGGTGAAGGTTGCTGCAGCTGAGATTGTGCAGTTGTAGGGGATGGAGCTGGCTTGGGCCCAGCCCTCAGTGCTTCTGCTCCAGCAACTTGTGACACACCCCTGCCCTGGATAGCATAAGGTTGGCCACTGAGGAGAGGAGAAGCCTGTCTCACACCTGGCTCTGGTGCTAACACTCTATCTCCAACCCCACCTCCTAGCTAGGTGATAACTGCTGACAACCCTGGGGAAAGATGTGATTCATGTTCACTTCAGATACAGCTCTCTCACCAAAGCCACTATGCACAGGCAGATAGTATCGGAATGTTCCCACACAAGAACATCCCTTCAAGACCAGGATAGGTAACTGTTTCACCTAATTCCATAATCACAGAGAAAGTCAAGCAAAGTGAGAAGACAGAGGAATTCGTTCAAATGAAAGAACAAGAAAAAAACCCTGACAAAACAACTAATGAAACAGAGATAAATAATTTACTAGGTAAAGAGTTCAAAGATTTAGTAACAAGAATGTTAACTGAACTGGGTAAAAGAATAAATGAACACAGTGAGAATTTTAACAATGAACTAGAAAATATAAAAAAAGAACCAGTCAGAACTGAAGAGTGCAATAACTGAAATAAAAAACACACTAGAAGGAAATTACAACAGACTAGGTGATACAGAGGACTGCATAAGATAGAACAATGGAAATCACCAAATCAGAATAGAAAAAAAAAAAAAGAAAAAAATTTTAAAGTGAGAACAATTTAAGGTACCTTTGGGAACATCAGGGTACTAACGTTCACATTATAGGGGTCCTAGAAGAAAAAGAGAGAAAAGGTCAAAAATGCATTTGATGAAATTATGGCTGACAACGTTTTGAAAAAGGAAACATATCTAGGTAAAGGAAGAACAGAGAATCCCAAACAAGATGAAACAAAGAGACTCACAGCAAGGCAATCATAATTAAAATGCAAAAGTTAAAGAGAGAGTTCTAAAGTCAGCAAGAGAAAAACAGTCACATACAAGGGAACCTCCATGAGGCTATCACTGGATTTTACAACAGAAACTGCGCAGACCAGAAGGGAGTGGCATAATATATTTAAAGTGTTGAAAGTGAAAAACCTACAACTAAAGATACTCTGACCAGCAAGATTACCATTGAGAACTGAAAGATAGAAAAAGAACTTCTCAGACAAACACTAAAAGAGTTCATCAATACTAAACCAACCCTAAAAGAAATGTTAAAGTTTCTTCTTTAAGTGCAAAAGAAAAAGCTAAAACAAGAAGTATGAGTCTATAGGAAAGGAAAAATCCCCCCAATAAGGGCAAATATATAGTAAAGACTGTGAATCAACAACTTAAAAATGTAAGTAGGAAGATTAAAAGACAAAAAAATGTAAAATCAACCATAAATACAATAAATGGTGAAGATGTAAAATATAGCATCAAAAACGTAAAACATATGAGAGGGGAGTAAAAAAATATAGATCCTTTAGAATATGTTTTAACTAAAAAGACTACCAGTTTAAAACAAGTAGGTATACTTATAGGTCAACATATATGAACCCCTTGGTAAACACAAATCAAAAGACTACAATAGATACACAAAAATTAGAGAGTTTGGAACACAAGCATAACATTTAAAAAAATCGACAAACCACAAAGGAAGAACAAAAGAAGAAAAGAACAGAAAAGAACTACCAAAACAACCAGAAACAAGTGACAAAGTGGTAAAAAGTACATACCTATAAATAATCACCTTAAATGTCAATAGATGAAATAAACCAATCAAAAGACAGAGGATAGCTGATTGAATAAAAAAACAAGACTTATCTATATGCTGCTTACAAGAAACTCATTTCAGAGCTAAAGACACACAGAGACTGACAGTGAAAGGATGGAAAAATATATTTCATGCAAAGAAATGACAAAAAGCTGGAATAAGAATCCTCATTGTCAGACAAAATAGTCTCTAAAGCAAAGTCCATAATAAAGGACAAAAAGGGCCATTATATAATGATAAAAGGATTAATACTAGAAGAGGATATTACATTCTATAACATACATGCACCTAATATGGGGGCATCTAAAAATACAAATCAAGTATTAACAGTCATAAAGGGAAAAATTGACAACAATACAATATTAATAGGAGATTCTAACACCCCACTTACATCAATGAACAGATCATCCAGACAGAGCATCAATAAGGAAGCATTAATCTTAAATGGCACATTAGACCATTGGACTTCATAGATAAACACAGGACATTCCATCCAAAATCAGCAGAATACAAATTCTTCTCAAGTACACATGGAATGTTCTCCAGGATAGATCTCATGCTAGGCCACCAAACATGTCTCAACAAATTGAAGAGGATAGAAATTATATCAAGCATTATTTCCCACCAGAATGGCATGAAACCAAAAATCAATAACAAGAAGAAAAATGGGCAAAACACATATATGTGGAGAATAAATAACATGCTACTTTAAAAAATGGCTCAATGAAGAAATCAAAGAGGAATTCATTAAATACTTTGAGACAAATCAAAATGGAATCACAACTTTATAAAATCTATGGTATGTAGCAGAAGAAACTCTAAGAGAGAAGTTTATAGTGATACAGGCCTACCCCAATTACAAGAAAAATCTCAAATAAACAACCTAACCTACCATCTAAAGGAATTAGAAAAAGAAGAACAACAAAGCCCAAGTTCAACAGAAGGAAGAAAATATTAAAAGTCAGAGAGGAAATAAAATAGGGACAAAAAAAACAATAGAAAAGGTCAATGAAACCAAGAGGTTTTTTTTTTTTTTTGAAAAGATAATAAAATTGACAAAGTTTTAGCCAGGCTCAACAGGAAGAAAAGGGAGAGAATCCAAATAAAACAAGAAATGAAAGAAGATAAATTACTACAATATCACAGAGATATAAAAGGTCATAAGAAAATACTATGCCAACCAATCAGACAACATAGAAAAAAATGGATAAGTTTCTAGATACATACATTCTTCCAAGACTGAATCAGGGAGAAATAGACAATCTGAACAGACTGATTGCTAGTAGTCAAAATGAATTTGTAAAACAAAACCAAAACCAAAACAAAAACAAAAAACAAACAAACAAAAACTCCCAGCAAAGAAAAGTCCAGTACCAGATAGCATTATGGGGGAATTCTACCAAACATATAAAGAAGAGCTAATACCTATTCTTCTCAAACTATTCCAAAAAAAATTAAGAGGAAGGGAGACTGAGAAATTCATTCTACAAGGCCACTATTACCCTCATACCAAAACCAGGCAAAGACACTACAAAAAAAAAGAAAATTACAGACCTATATCCTTGATGAATATAGATACAAAAAACCTCAACAAAATATTAGGAAGTTGAATTCAACAATATATATTTAAAAAAAAAGATTATGCACCATGATTAAATGGGATTTGTTCCAGGAATGCAAGGATGGTTCAACATCTAAATACAAATCAATCAATGTGATGCACCATATTAACAAAAGGAAGGATAAAAATTTCATGATGATTTCAATAGATACAGCAAAAGCATATGACAAAATTCAACATCCATTCATAATTCTTAAAAAACTCTCATAAAATTTGGTATAGAGGGAACATATCTCAACATGATAAAGGAATTTTATGACAAATCCACAGCTAACATCATACTCAACAGAGAAAAGCTACAAACTTTTCCTCTAAAATCATGAACAAGATAAGGATGCCCACTATTACTACTTCTATTTAACATAGTATTGGGAGTCCTAGCCACAGCAATCAGACAAGAAAAAGAAATAAAAGGATCAAAATTGGAAGGGAAGAAGTAAAACTCATTATTTGCAGATGACATGATATTATATATAGAAACCCTAAATTCTACACAAAATAACTATTATAACTAAAAAATGAGTTCAGTAAAGTTTCAGGATACAAGATTTACATAGAGAAACCTGTTGCTTTTATATACATTAATAATGAACAATCAGAAAGAGAAAAAGGAAAACAATCCCACTTAAAATTGCATCAAAGGGGATGAAACACCTAGGAGAAAAACTTAATCAAGAAAGTGAAAGACCTATGCTCTGAAAAGAATAAAACATTGATTAAGGAAATTACAGATGATACAAGGAAATGGAAGGATATCCCGTGATCTTGGATTGGAAGAATTAATATTGTTAAAATGGCCATACTACTCAAAGAATTCTACAGATTTAATGTAATTCCTATCAAAATACCCATGACATTTTTCACAGAACTAGAACACATAATCCTAAAGTTTAAAATTAAACACAAAATACCCCAAAGAGCCAAAGTATTCTTGATAAAAAAGAAAAAAGTTGGAGGTATTATGCTCCCAGACTTCAGACTATACCACAAAGGTACAGTAATCAAAGCAGTATGGTACTGGAAAAAAAGGGAGCAAAGAGAAATGGAACAAAATACAGAGATCCCAGAAATAAACCCATGCATATATGGTCAGTTAATCTACAACAAAGGATGCATGAATATACAATGGAGCAAAGATATTCTCTTCAGTAAGTGGCACTGGGAAAACTGGAAAACTACATGTAAAAGAATGAAATTAGATCATTTTCCCACTCCATATACAAAAACTCAAAGTGGATTAAAGGTCTAAATGTAACACTGGAAATGATAAAACTCCTAGAAGAAAACATAGGTAGAACACTCTATAACATAAATCATAGCACTGTGTGTGTGTGTCTCCTCAGGCAAAGGAAACAAAAGCAAAAATAAACAAATGGGACCTAATTAAACTTAAAAGTTTTTGCACAGCAATGGAAACCATTGACAAAATGAAAAGACAATCTGCTGAATAGGAGAGAATATTTGCAAACAATATGATCAATAAGGGGTTAATACCCAAATTATATAAACATCTCATACAACTCAATAAAAAAAAAAAATTAAGAAATGGCAGAAGACCTGAATAGACATTTTTCAAAAGAAGATATACAAATGGCCGACAGGCACATGAAAAAATGCTCAATAACACTAATCATCAGAGAGATGCAAATCAAAACAACAATGAGATATCACCTCACACCTGTCATAATAGCTATCAAAAAATTCTACAAATAACAAATCTTGGTGAGGATGTGGGTAAAATGGAACCCTAGTACAAGTACACTCTTTGTGGGAATGTAAATATGTGCAGCCACTATGGAAAACAACATGGAGTTTCCTTTAAAAGCTAAAAATAGAACTACCTATGATCCAGCAATTTCACTCCTGGGTATACATCTGAAGAAAATGAAAACACCAATTCAAAAAGATACTTACACCCCAGTGTTCATAGCAGCATTATTTACAATAGCCAAGATATTGACAGAACCTAAGTGCCCATCAACAGATGAATGGATTAAGAAGATGTGGTGTGTAAATATATATATATATACATATATATGTATGTATATATGTATATATGTATATATATATATGTATATATAATACAATGGAATATTACTGAGCCATAAAAAAGAATAAAATAATGCCATTTGCAGCAACATGTATGGACCTAGAGATTATCATACTAAGTGAAGTAAGCCAGACAGAAAGACAAATATCATATGATATTAGTTATATGTGGAATCTAATAAAATGATACAAATGAACTTACTTAAAAAACAGAAATAGAACACAGACATAGAAAACAAACTTACGGTTACCAAAAATAGGGAGGGATAAATTAGGAGTTTAGGATTAAAATATACACACTACTATATATAAAATAGGTAAACAATAAAGACCCACTGTATAGCACAGGGAACTATACTCAATATCTTGTAATAACCTATAATGGAAAAGAATCTGAAAAAGTATATATATATATATATATGTGTGTGTGTGTATCAGAACCATTTTGCTGTACACCTGAAACTAACACGACATTGCAAATAAAAAGATTTTAAAATATATTAAAAAAGGGAACACGTGCAATATTGGTGGGAATAAAAATCAGTACAGTCACTATGGGAAACAGTATAGACTTTCCTCAAGATATTAAAAATAGAACTATCATATGATCCAGTAATCCCTCACACTGGGTATATATCCAAAGGAAATAAAAACAGGATTTTGAAGAAATGTATATACTCACATGTTATTTTGCAACATATTCACAATAGCCAAGATATGGAAGCATCTTATGTGTCTGTAAATGGATGAATGCATAAAGAAGATGTGGTACATGTATATACAATGGAATATTATTTATCCACGAGAAAAAAGAAAATTCTGCCATTTGCAACAACATGGATGGACCTAGAAATTATCATACTAAGTAAAGTAAGTCAGAAAAAGAAAGAGAAATACTGTATGATATCACTTACATGTGGAATCTAAAATAGTCCAACTCATAGAAACAGAGACTAGAGTGGTGTTTTCAGGGCATGGGGTATGAGGAACATGGGAAAGATATTGGTCAAAGAGTACAAACTTCCAATTATAAGATGAATAAGTTCTGGGGTTCTAATGTACAGCATGCTAATTATACTTTACAATACTGTATTAAATACTTGAAAGTTGCCAAAAGAGTAAGTCCTAAATATTCTCACTACAAAACAATAAAATTATAATTATGTGATATGATGGAAGTGTTAGCTAACACCATGGTTTTAGTCATGTTGCAATATACAAATGAATAAAATTAACACCTTTTACACTTTAAAGTTACACTCCATGATATATCAGTTATATCTCAATAAAGCTGAAAATGAATTTATCAAACACTATATGAATTTATTTCAACACTGAATTTATTTACACACTATAAATATGTACAGTTTATTGTACAGTTGACCCTTAAACAACGTGGGGATTTGGGACACCAATCCCCTGCACAGTCGAAAATCCGAGGGTAATTTTTCACCGCCTCCAAACTTAACTCTTAATAGCCTACTGTTGACTAGAAGGCTTACTGAAAAAAATAAAATATTGATTAATACATATTTTGTGTGTTATATGTATTATATACTGTATTCTTACAATAAAGTAATCTACAAAAAAGAAACTTTAAAGATAATCACAGGGAAGAGAAAATGCGTTTACAGTACTGTACTTTATCAGTACTGTACGTTTACATCATCTGTTTACAAGATGAATCATCTGTCAGCACTCAGATCAATATTGTCTTATATGATACAAAACATTGTAAATGTTATACATATTACTAACAGTAGACATCAAAAATGAAAATTAATGTGAAAAAGAAATTCATATTTATTTACAGATATAACGATTCATGCACTGATAACAAAGAAGCAGCAATAGGATTGCTTTATGGTAGCCTAGTGTAATTGATATAATTGTTTCACAGTAGCCTAGCCTGTACACTAATAAATGAATCATTATAAAAATTTTATGACATACAGTATTACAGTCAAATTCATAATACAGTATTGGAAACATTTGTATATTAAAAAAAAAAAAACACTTACCTGTGATGATAGGCTGATATGCAGTCTCTCCAGTTAGGAGAGAGAGAGGCATAGGGTATGGTTATGTAATTCATTGAAAGCAAGCTTATAAAACAGTAAAAGAATGAACAGATTAATTATATATTAAATATAACTTACCTTATACCAATGTAAGGATAGGCTATCCATTTCAATACAAGTCTTGCATATGATGTTCTATATGATGAATACTTAGGTGATGATGATGATGACACAAAAATACCTCATACATGAAGATACACACATACACAACAGACAAGGTTATTAACTGTACAGCATGATGATTATTTACTATTCATTAAGTGGAGGTGGATCATCATAAAGGTCTTTATCCTCATTGTCTTTACATTCAGTAGGCTGAGGAGCAGGAGAAGGAGGAGGAGGAGTAGGAGAAAGAATGGTTGGTCGTGCTGCCTCAGGTGCAGCAGAAGCAGAAGAAGTGGAGGAAGCAGCAGAGGCAGCAGGAGAAGCAGACGCACTCGGTGTAAATTTACAGAAGTACATGTAATTTCTGTCTATTTTGCTTTTTCATTTATCTAAAAATGTTTCTATACAATGCCAATCCTTTTTCCACCATCTGCTTTAGTTTCAGTGTTCATATCATAGAAGGGTGCATGTAGTATAAGTCAAAAGCAGTCTTGAATAATCAGAACGCTTCTGCCAAATTGTACAACGTCAATCCATTTTATGGTGGTGCTTCTACGTCTTCTTCCTCACCATCTGGCACTGGTTCAAAAGCACTCATCTCCATTAAGTAGTCTTCTGTTAATTCCTCTGGTATGGTGTCTATTTGCATTTGAATTTCTCCAAGATCCATATTTTGAACCCTTCAAACGCCAATTTTTTTTTTTTTTTTTTTTTGCCATATCCACAATCTCCTTCATGATTTCCTTGACTGGCTCTGTTGCAAATCCTATGAAGTCGTGCACAACATCTGGACACAGATTTCTCCAGCAGGAATTTATTGTTTCAGGTTTGATGACTTTCATGGTTTTTTCTATAACAATGTTGGCACCTTCAATGGTGTAATCCTTCCAGACCTTCACAACGTTCTCTCCGTTGGAGTTCTCTTCCACAACGTTGACAATTCTTTTTATACAGTACTGAGCCTTAAATGTCCTTATGATCCCTTGATCTAGAGGCTGAATTAGACCCCTTGTGTTTGAGGGCAAGTAGACCACATTGACAGCTTCAGTGTTGAACTCATGGGGTTCCAGATGACCAGGGACATTGTCCAATATCAAAAGAACTTTAAAAGGCAGTCCCTTACTGGCAAAGTACTTCCTGACTTCAGGGACAAAGCATTGATGGAGCCAATCCAGAAAAAGTGTTCTCATTGTCCAGGCCTTCTTGTACAACCAAAAGACTGGCAGCTGGTGTTTATCTTTTCCCTTCAAGGCTCACAGGTTAGAGCTTTATAGATAAGGGCAGTCCTGATTATAAACCCAACTGCATGTGCACACAACAGTAGCATTAGCCTATCTCTTCCTGCCTTAAATCCTGGTGCTCACTTCTCTTCCTTACTAATAAACGTCCTTTGTGGCACTTTTTTGCAGAGTAGGGCACTTTCATCAGTGATGATAACCTGTTCAGGAGGATATCCTTTATTCTCAATGATTTTCTTCTTTTTTTATTTTTAATATCTTTGTTGGAGTATAATTGCTTTACAATGTTGTGCTAGTTTCTGCTGTATAACAAAGTGAATCACCTATATGTATACACATGATTTTCTTAATGGCATCTGGAGACTCATCTGCTGCCTATTGGTCAGCAAAAGCTGCTTCTCTTGTTATCTTGACATTTTTTAAGCCAATCTCTTTCTAAAATTATCAAAACATCCTTTGCTGGCATTAAATTCTCCAGCTTTAGATCCTTCAACTTCATTTTTCTTTAAGCTGCCATGTAATGACTTCACTTTTTCTCAAATTATATTAATCTATAGGTATGCTTTCTTATAGCAATTCTGCACCCACATAGTGACTGCACAATCAACAGTAGAAAAACAAGTATTTTGCAAAAAATGCAAGGTTTTCCTGCCTGGTGGTGAAGCTGCAATGATAGCTTCATGAATTTCCTTTTCTTTTTTTAAAATCAGACTTACGTTGGATTAATTTATCTTGAAATGGTGGGTAACCACAACTGCAGACCTCAATCTATGGTACATATCAAGCAATTCAACTTTTTCTTGTAATGTCGTGACTTTGTTCCTTGGGAACACTTCCATCATCACTAGTGGTACTTTGTATGGGTTCCACAGTGTTATTTAAGGTTCACAGTATTGTACTAAACACAACGAAAAATATGAGAGAACTGTAAGAAGTATCTTTTTACTGTGCTACACAATTTACTGGAGCGATGCACTGCTCATGCAAAGATCATTATCATCACACGGAGTTTTAAGCAGATACTCGCAAGACTTGAGCTGATCACAATAGCAACAGAAAGTGGCTACAAAATTATCATAGTACTGTATGTATTACAGTTACTTTTATGCAGGAATGATTTAACACTGCATCTTTACATTTGTTTACATTTCTCTTGACTGTGAATGGTGCCATGTAGAGCCTGTGTTTGTGTAAGTTTTGACAAATTTTTACTTTTTATAATATATTTGCATATGTTTTATGGTAGTAAATGATAAAATAGACTAGTATCCACACATATTTTATGCATTGAAAATACCTAACTTTTTCTTATTTTTTTTTTAATATTTCTAGGCTATGCCATTCATCTGCTAGTTTTTTCAAATTGTCACAAATCTCAAAAAAAATCGAATATATATATTTTAAAACTCGCATATAAGTGGATCTTTGCAGTTCAAACCTGTATTGTTCAAGGGTCAACTTTATATCAATTATACTTCAATAAAGATTTCTTAAGTTTAAAAATATAAAAAAATAATTTTTATACATCATACCAATACAAAATTATCAAAACACGTAAGATCATGTCAATAGACACAGCAAAACCATATGAAAAAGTCCAACACTCTTTCATGATAAAAACTTTCCACAATAATTATAGAAGGAAACTTACTTAACCTGCTAAAGAGCATTTGTGAAAAACCTATAATTAATACCATGATTCATGGTGAAAGTCTGAACGTTTTCCCTATAAGATTAGGAAGAAGATAAGGATGCCCACTTTTACCACTTATATTCAACACTAGCCAAGATAATTAGGCTAGAAAATCAACTAAAATTTATCTACATTGGAAAGGAAGAAGTAAGCTATCTCTTTCTACAGATAAATGATATTATTTATTTGTATATGCATGGTGTTATATATATATATATAAATCATAACAAATGTGTGTTCATTAGCTTATGAAATTACCCAGCCCATAAAAACTAACCACCCCATATTTCAGGGCCTCTCACCTTCTGAGGTGGCCCACACTCTGTCTGTGGAGTGTGTTTCTCCCAAGGCCGTTCTCGCCTTCTGCAACATACCACATTCTGTCTATGGAATGTGTATCTCTAAATAAATTCATTTTTTTAAAAATAAATTTATTTATTTATTTTTGGCCGCGTTGGGTCTTTGTTGCCACACACAGGCTTTTTATAGTTGTTGCGAGCAGGGGCTACTCTTCATTGTGGTGCGCGGGCTTCTCATTGCAGTGGCTTCTCTTTTTTTTTTTTTTTTTAAAGGAACCATTTTGAGATATGTCAGAGCACACCGTTCTTTTTTTTTTTTTAAATTTTATTCATTTATGGCTGTGTTGGGTCTTCGTTTCTGTGCGAGGGTTTTCTCTAGTTGTGGCAAGTGGGGGGCCACTCTTCAACGCGGTGCATGGGCCTCTCACTATCGCGGCCTCTCTTGTTGCGGAGCACAGGCTCCAGATGCGCAGGCTCAGTAGTTGTGGCTCACAGGCCTAGTTGCTCCGCGGCATGTGGGATCTTCCCAGACCAGGGCTCGAACCCGTGTCCCCTGCATTGGCAGGCAGATTCTCAACCACTGCACCACCAGGGAAGCCCACAGTGGCTTCTTTTGTTGTGGAGCACAGGCTCTATGCACACGGGCTTCAGTATTTTTGGCACGTGGGCTTCAGTAGTTGTGGCTTGTGGGCTCTAGAGCTCAGGCTCAGTAGTTTTGGTGCATGGGCTTAGTTGCTCCACGGCATGTGCAATCTTCCCAGACTAAGGCTCGAACCCATGTACCCTGCATTGGCAGGCAGATTCTTAACCACTGAGCCACCAGGAAAGTCCATACTTCTTACTTAAAAAAAAACCTGAATAACGAGTACGGCAAGACTGTAAAAGATCAATATCTAAAAATCAATTTTATTTTAATATATTAACAATGAATGGTCCAAAAATGAAATTAAGAAAAAAATTCCATTATCCATAGCATCAAAAGAATAAAATGTTTAGGAACAGCTTCAACAAAATAAGGATAAGACATGTGCACTTAAAACTATCAAACAATGTTGAAAGATCTAAATAAGTGGAAATACAGCCCATGGTCATGGATCAAAACACAAAATTGTTAAGATGACAGCACTTTCCAGATTGATCTACATCCTCCCACCCCAGGGATATATCTCACTTGGTCATGGTGTACAATCCCTTGATGTACTATTAAATTCAGTTTGCTAGTAATTTACTGAGGATTTGTGCATCTGTGTTCCTCAGGAGACTGACCTGTGGTTTCTTTTCTTGTGATGTCTTTGTCTGGCTTTGATATCATAGTGATGCTGGCTTCATAAAATGAGTTCAGAAGTGTTTTCTCTTCTATTTTTTAGAAGAGTTTAAGAAGTACTTGTATTGATTCTTCTCTGAATGTTTGGAAGAATTCACCTATGAAGCCATATAGCCTTAGGCTTTCCTTTGTTGGGAGGTTTTTGATTACTGCTTCAATCTCATTTGTTTTTGGTCTGTTCAGGCTTCCTATTTCTTTTTTTTTTTAACATCTTTATTGAAGTATAATTGCTTTACAATGGTGTGTTAGTTTCTGCTTTAAAACAAAGTGAATCAGTTATATAAATACATATGTTCCCATATCTCTTCCCTCTTGCATCCTCCTCCCTCCCACCCTCCCTATCCCACCCCTCTAGGTGGTCACAAAGCACCGAGCTGATCTCCCTGTGCTATGCGGCTGCTTCCCACTAGATATCTATTTTACATTTGGTAGTGTATATATGTCCATGACACTCTCTCACCCTATCACATCTCACCCCTCCCCCTCCCCATATCCTCAAGTCCATTCTTTAGTAGGTCTGTGTCTTTATTCCCATCTTGCCACTAGGTTCTTCATGACCTTTTTTTTTTTCCCTTAGATTCCATATATATGTGTTAGCATACTGTATTTGTTTTTCTCTTTCTGACTTACTTCACTCTGTATGACAGACTCTAACTCCATCCACCTCATTACAAATACCTCCATTTCATTTCTTTTTATGGCTGAGTAATATTCCATTGTATATATGTGCCACATCTTCTTTATCCATTCATCCGATGATGGACACTTTGGTTGCTTCCATGTCCTGGCTATTGTAAATAGAGCTGCAATGAGCATTTTGGTACATGACTCTTTTTGAATTACGGTTTTCTCAGGGTATATGCCCAGTAGTGGGATTGCTGGGTCGTATGGTAGTTCTATTTTTAGATTTTTAAGGAACCTCCATACTGTTCTCCATAGTGGCTGTATCAATTTACATTCCCACCAACAGTGCAAGAGCGTTCCCTTTTCTCCACACCCTCTCCAGCATTTATTGTTGCTAGATTTTTTGATGATGGCCATTCTGACCGGTGTGAGATGATACCTCATTGTAGTTTTGATTTGCATTTCCCTAATGATTAAGGATGTTGAGCATTCTTTCATGTGTCTGTTGGCCATCTGTATATCTTCTTTGGAGAAATGTCTATTTAGGTCTTCTGCCCATGTTTGGGTTGGGTTGTTTGTTTTTTTGTTATTGAGCCGCATGAGCTGCTTGTAAATTTTGGAGATTAATCCTTTGTCAGTTGGTTCATTTGCAAATATTTTCTCCCATTCTGAGGGTTGTCTTTTGGTCTTGTTTATGGTTTCCTTTGCTGTGCAAAAGCTTTTAAGTTTCAAAGACCTGTATGCAGAAAATTATAGGACACTGATGAAAGAAATTAAAGATGATACAAATAGATGGAGAGATATACCATGTTCTTGGATTGGAAGAATCAACATTGTGAAAATGACTCTACTACCCAAAGCAATCTACAGATTCAATGCAATCCCTATCAAACTACCACAGGCATTTTTCACAGAACTAGAACAAAAAATTTCACAATTCGTATGGAGACACAAAAGACCCCGAATAGCCAAAGCAATCTTGAGAACGAAAAATGGAGCTGGAGGAATCAGGCTCCCTGACTTCAGACTATATTACAAAGCTACAGTAATCAAGACAGTTTGGTACTGGCACAAAAAAAGAAATATAGATCAATGGAACAGGATAGAAAGCCCAGAGATAAACCCACACACCTATGGTCACCTTATCTTTGATAAAGGAGGCAAGCATATACAGTGGAGAAAAGACAGCCTCTTCAATAAGTGGTGCTGGGAAAATTGGACAGGTACATGTAAAAGTATGAAATTAGAACACTCCCTGACACCATACACAAAAATAAACTCAAAATGGATTAAAGACCTAAGTGTAATGCCAGACACTATCAAACTCTTAGAGGAAAACATAGGCAGAACACTCTATGACATACATCACAGCAAGATCCTTTTTGACCCAGCTCCTAGAGAAATGGAAATACAAACACAAATAAACAAATGGGATCTATTTCTTTTTGATTCAATTTTGTTGGATTGTATGTTTCTAAGAGTTTACTCATTTCTTCTAGGTTATTCAATTTGTTGGTGTATAACTGTTCATAATAATCACTTTAGATTGATTTTTTCTGAGGCATCTTTATAATGTCTCCTCTTTCATTTCTAATTTTATTTATTTGGGTCTTCTCTTTTTATCTTAGTCTAATTAAGGGTTTATTGATTTTGTTTATCTTTCCAAAAACTCAACACTTAGTTTTGTTGTTTGTCTTTCTATTGTTTCTCTATTCTCTAATTTATTTTATGCTTTATGGAAAGTAAGCAAATGTCAACCTGATGATTAAAGAAATAAATATAAATTTTAAGGTTAAACTAAAATGTTTCCCCTTTCTTCAATTACCACTGTCTAAAATTCATTCTGGTAATGTTATTTAATTTACTGTGAAATTTCTAGTAGCACTCCAGGAAGGCATGAGTTTTTCTGTTAATCAAAAGAGGATATGGATTTAAAAATCCAAAAATATATATGAATAGTATACCACTTATAGAAAAGATAGATCTGTATTGCATATTTCTGTGCACATTCAATACACATAAAGAATTTTTAGAAGACTCACCAAAATGTGGTAGGATTTTGAGTGATTTTTACAATTTTATTCTGGTTACCTTTCTGTGTTCTTTGGATTTTTATAACAAACATGAACTATTTTATAATTTAAAAATATTTTAAGGTTAAACATATCTTTCTCATATTTGAATAAGAAAATGTGGCTAGGATAACTTGACATATTATTTTTCTAAACTGCTTCACAGCTTTTCAGAAGGAAAGAAGTCAGGGTGATGATCAGCTGAGCCCCAGGGGCCACATGACTAAGGAAGAAGAGCTGAA
Source organism: Balaenoptera musculus (assembly GCF_009873245.2). Taxonomy (NCBI): domain Eukaryota; kingdom Metazoa; phylum Chordata; class Mammalia; order Artiodactyla; family Balaenopteridae; genus Balaenoptera; species Balaenoptera musculus. The sequence continues at coordinate 63,301,647 of NC_045806.1, read as the reverse complement.
ATCTCTCCTCTCAACTGTGCGAACCACAGAGTTACACCTCCCCTGACAACTTCTTAAATTCAGCAACTGCAAAACATCCAAAAGGACAAGTGTTCCTACAGCTGGAACAGGTCTGGCTTTAGCAGCTGTGAGCTTTGTGGGCACATACATGCAGGGGCTAGGCAAGGCCAGAATCTGAGCTGCCTCCATAGCTCCCACAGTGGGTCCAGGTGCACGACTACTGCAGTCCTGGGACCTGACCTCACTGGATCTGCACTGGTGGCCTGGTGAAAACAATGCCTGATAGTCACCCAGGCCAATTGCTAGCATACCCTCAGTTAAGATGGGACCGAGAACAGTGTTGACAACAGTGTACATTGTGAGCCCTCACAAAGGGTGAAAGGGGACACAACAGAGCACACTCAGGTGAATAGCGCCAGAGGAGGACAAATCAGTGGCTTCTCTCCCAGTGAGAGTGCTCTAATCCTGCCTACCTCACACTGCAGGTCAGAAACACTGCTAAGAAATAGATCTGGGGACCTCCACTCCAACAACTAGGGATCAGACCCTGCCTCTGACAGGGCAGTGACAACCACAGAACAAAGGGGAGGCCCCACTCAATATTCAGGGAGGTTCTGGTCACCACAACACCAGTCAAGGTGATAATGGCACAAGCCTCTGGACTAAACTCACCCACTAGGAGGCAGACACCAGAAGCAAGAGGAACTACAATCCTGCAGCCTGTGGAAAGGAGACCACAAACACAGTAAGTTAGGCAAAATGAGATGACAAAGAAATATGTTGCAGACAAAGGAGCAAGATAAAAACCTATATGAACAACTAAATGAAGAGGAGATAGGCAATCTACCGAAAAAAGAATGTAGAGTAATGATAGTAAAGATGATCCAAGATCTCAGAAAAAGAATGGGGGCACGGATCAAGAAAATACAAAGAAATATCTAATAAAGACCTAGAAGAACTATAGAACAAACAAACAGAGATGAACAATACAATAACTGCAATGAAAAATACACGATAAGGAATCAATAGTAGAATAACTGAGACAGAAGAACAGATAAGTTACCTGGAAGACAGAATGGTAGAAATCACTGCCAGGGAACAAAATAAAGAAAAAAGAATGCAAAGAAATGAGAAGAGTCTCAGAGACCTCTGGGTCAACATTAAGTGCACCAATATTCAAATTAGAGTGGTCCTAGAAGAAGAAGAAAAAGAGAAAGAGCCTGAGAAAATATTTGAAGAGATAATAGCCAAACACTTCCCTAACATGGGAAAGGAAATAGTCATCCAAGTCTAAGAAGTGCAGAGAGTCCCATACAGGATCAACCCAAAGAGGAATATGCCAGGACCCATATTAATCAACCTAACAAAAATTAACACAAAGGAAAAATATAAAAAGCAACAAGGGAAAAGCAACAAATAACATACAATGGAATCTCCATAAGGATACCAGCTGATTTTTTTTGCAGGAATTCTGTAGGCCAGAAGGGTGTGGCACAATATATTGAAAGTGATGAAAGGGAAAAACCTACAACCAAGAATTCTCTACACAGCAAGGCTCTCATTCAGATTTGAGGGGGAAATAAAAACCTTTAAAGGCAAGCAAGCAAAAGCTAAGATAATTCAGCACTACCAAACAGGCTTTACAACAAATGCTAAAGGAACTTACCTAAGCGGGGGGGGGGGAGAGACCACAGCTAGAAACAAGAAAATCACAAATGAGAAAGCTCACTGGTAAAGGCAAACATACAATAAACAGGAAATCATTCATACACAAATATGATATCAAAACCAGCAACCACGAGGAGAGTACAAGTGCAGGAAATGGGAATTTCATTTGAAATTAAGAGACCAGCAACTTAAAACAAACTTATATATATATTTATTTATTTATTTTTATTTATATTTATATTTATATGTATTTATATATTAATTTATGTATATTTATATATATAAAATATATTATTTATTTATATATTATAAATATATTATAAATTATACTTATATTGCATATTATATATTATAAATATATTATATATTATTAATATATTTATTATATATTGCATAATAAATATATATTAAATATATATTTTTATATATTTATATATATAAATATATACTTATATTTACATATTTATATATATATATAGACTGCTTTATCAAAACCTCATGGGAAATGCAAACCAAAAAACTACAATAGATACACACACACACAAAAGAAAAAGCAACCCCAAAACAATGCTAAAGATGGTCATCAAACCACAAGAGAAGAGAACAAAAGAGGAAAGGAAGAAAAATGACCTACAAAAACAAACCCAAAACAAGAAAATGGCATTACAAACATACATATTTATAATTACCTTAAATGTAAGTGAATTAAATAGTCCAGCCAAATGACAAAGACTGACTGAATGGATACAAAAACAAGACCCATATATATGCTGTCTACAAGAGACCCACTTCAGACCTAGGGACACATACAGACTGAAAGTGAGGGGATGGAAAAAGATATTCCATGCACATGGAAATCAAAAGAAAGCTGGAGTAGCAATACTCATATCAGATGAAATAGACATTAAAATAAGGACTGTTGCAAGAGACAAGGAAGGACACTACATAATGATCAAGGAATCAATCCAAGAAGAAGATATAACAATAGTAAATATACATGCACCCCAATATATAAGGCAAATGCAAACAGCCATAAAATGGGAAATTGACAGTAATCCAGTAATAGTGGGGGATTTTAACACCCCAGTTACACTAATGGACAGATCATCTAGACAGAAAATTAATAAAGAAATATAAGCCTAAAATAATACATTAGGCCAGATAGAGTTAATTGATATTTATAAGATATTCCATCCAAAAGCAGCAGAATACACTTTCTTATAAAGTGCACACAGAATATTCTCCAGGGTAGATCACATCATAGGTCACATCACAGGTCACTTTAACCTTGGTAAAGTTAAGAAAATTGAAATCATATCAACCATCTTTTCTGACCACAATGCTATGAGATTAGAAATCAATTACAGGAAAAAAGCTGTAAAAAACACAAACACATGGAGCCTAAACAATATCTTACTAAATAACTGATGGATCACTGAAGAAATCAAAGAGGAAATCAAAAAATACCTAAAGACAAATCACAATGAAAACAGGACAATCCAATACCTATGGACGCAGCAAAAGCAGGTCTAAGAGGGAAGTTTATAGCAATACAATCCTACCTGAAGAAACAAGAAAAATCTCAAATAAACAACCTAATCTTACACCTAAAGCAACTAGAGAAAGTAGAACAAACAAAATCCAAAGTTAGTAGAAGGAAAGAAATCATAAAGATCAGAGAGAAATAAATGAAATAGAGACAAAGAAAACAATTGCAAAGATCAATGAAAGTAAAAACTGTTCTTTGAGAAGATAAACAAAATTGATAAACATTTAGCCAGACTCATCAAGAAAGAAGGGAGAGAGCTCAAATCAATAAAATTAAAAACGAAACAGGAGAAGTTACAATGGACACCACAGAAATACAAAGGATCGTAAAAGACTACTACAAGCAACTATAGGCCAATAAAATGGACAACAGAGAAGAAATGGACAAATTCTTGGAAAGAGACAACCTTCCAAGACTGAACCAGGAAGAAATAGAAATTATGAACAAACCAATCAGTAGTACTGACATTGAAACTGTGATTAAAATTCTTCCAACAAACAAAAGTCCAAGATCAGATGGCTTCACAGGAGAATTCTAACAAATATTTGAGAAGAGCTAACACCTACTCTTCTCAAATTCTTCCAAGAAGTTGCAGAGGAAGGAACACTTGCAAGCTCATTCTACAAGGCCACCATCATGCTGATCCAAAACCAGACAAAGATATCACAAAAAGAAAAAATGATAGGCTAATATCACTGATGAACCTAGACACAAAAATCCTTAATGAGGTACTAGCAAACCAAATCCAACAACACATTAAAAGGATCATACACCATGATCACATGGGATTTACTCCAGGGATGCACGAATTCTTCAATATACACAAATCAATCAATGTGAAACACCATATAACAAATTGAAGAATAAAAACCATATGATCATCTCAATAGATGCAGAAAATCTTTTGACAAAATTCAACACTGATTTATGACAAAAACTCTCCAGAAAGTGGGCATAGAGGGAACCTACCTCAACATAATAAAGGCCATATATGACAAACCCACAGCAAACATCATTCTCAATGGTGAAAAACTGAAAGCATTTCCTCTAAGATCAGAAAGAAGACAAGGATGGTCACTCTCACCACTATTAGTCAATATTTTTTTTCAAAGTCCAACCCACGACAATCAGAGAAGTAAAAGAAACAAAAGGAATCCAAACTGGAAAAGAAGGAGTAAAAATGTCACTGTTTGCAGATAACATGATACTATATATAGAAAAGCCTAATGATGCTACTAGAAAACTACTAGAGCTCATCAATGAATTTGGTAAAGTTTGTGGGTACAAAATTAATACACAGAAGTCTCTTGCATTCCTATACACTAGTAATGAAAGATCAGAGAGAAAATTCAAGGAAACAATCTCATTTACCATCACATCAAAAAGAATAAAATACCAAGGAATAAACCTACCTAAGGAGGCAAAACACCTGTACTCTGAAAACTATAAGATGCTGATGAAAGAAATCAAGGGTGACACAAACAGATTGAGAGATATACCGTGCCCTTGGGTTGGAAGAATCAGTTCTGTGAAAATGACTATACTACTGAGAGCAAAATACAGATTCAGTGCAATCCCTATCAAATTACCAATGGCATTTTTCACAGAATTTGAACAAAAAAATTTTACAATTTGTATGGAAACACAAAAGACCCCAAATAGCCAAAGCAATCTTGAGAACGAAAAATGGAGCTGGAGAAATCTGGCTCCCTGATTTCAAACTATACCACAAAGCTACAATAATGAAGACAGTTTGGTAGTGGCACAAAAACAGAAATATAGATAAATGGAACAGGATAGAAAGCCCAGAGATAAACCCATGCACATATGGTCACCTTATCTTTGATAAAGGAGGCATGAATATACAATGGAGAAAAGACAGCCTCTTCAATAAGTGGTGCTGGGAAAACTGGACAGCTACATGTAAAAGACTGAAATTAGAACACTCCCCAACACCATACACAAAATTAACTCAAAATGGATTAAAGACCTAAATGTAAGGCCTCACACTCTACAGCTCTTAGAAGAAAAACAGACTGAACACTCTTTGACATAAATCACAGCAAGATCTTTTTTGATCCACCTCCTAGAGTAATGAAAATTAAAACAAAAATAAACAAATGGGATCTAATGAAACTTAAAAGCTTTTGTATGGCAAAGAAAACCAAAAATAAAACAAGAAGACAACACTCAGAATGAGAGAAAATATTTACAAATGATGCAAATGATGCAAGGGATTAATCTCCAAAATATATAAACAGCTCATGCAGCTAAATATCAAAAAAACAAGCAACCCAATAAAAAAATGGGCAGAAGTTCTAAATAGATGTTTCTCCAAAGAAGACATACAGATGGCCAAAAAGCACATGAAAAGATGCTCAACATCACTAATTATTAGAAAAATGCAAATCAAAACTACAATGAGGTATCACCTCACACCAGTCACAATGGCCATCATCAAAAAATCTAGAAACAAATGTTGGAGAGGGTGTGGAGAAAAGGGAACCCTCCTTCATTATTGGTGCAATGTAAATTGGTACAGCCGCTATGGAGAACAGTATGGAGGGTCCTTAACAAACTAAAAATAGAACTACCATATGACCCAGCAACTCCACTCCTGAGCTTATACCTGGAGAAAACCATAATTCAAAAAGACACATGCACCACAATGTTCATTGCAGCACTATTTACAATAACCAGGACATGGAAGCACCCTAAGAAGATATGGTACATATATACAATGGGATATTACTCAGCCATAAAAAAAACACAAAAAAAAGAAACAATGCCATTTGCAGCGACATGGATGGACCTAAGGATTGTCATACTGAGTGAAGTAGGTCAGATAGAGAAAGACAAATATTATATACTTTCATTTATGAGTGGAATCTAAAAAAAGCCTACAGATGAAGTTATCTACAAAACAGAAATAGAGTTACAGATGTAGAAAACAAACTTATGGCTACCGGAGGGTAAGGGGAGGAGGGATAAATTGGGAGATTGGGATTGACGTATACACACTACTGTATATAAAATATATAACTGGGCTTCCCTGGTGGCGCAGTGGTTGAGAATCTGCCTGCCAATGCAGGGGACATGGGTTCGAGCCCTGGTCTGGGAAGATCCCACATGCTGCGGAGCGACTGGGCCCGTGAGCCACAAACTACTGAATCTGCGTGTCTGGAGCCTGTGCTCCGCAACAAGAGAGGCCACGATAGTGAGAGGCCTGCACACCGCGATGAAGAGTGGCCCCCGCTTGCCGCAACTAGAGAAAGCCCTCGCACAGAAACGAAGGCCCAACGCAGCCAAAAATAAAATTAATTAATTAATTAATTAGTATATATATATATATATAAAACTAATAAGGACCTACTGTAGAGCACAGGGAACTCTACTCAATACTCTGTAGTGGCCTATATGGGAAAGGATTCTAAATAAGAGTGGATATATGTATATGTAACACTGATTCACTTTGCTGTACACCTGAAACTAACACAACATTGTAAATCAACTATTCAGTAAAAAATTTTTTAAAAGCAAGAAAAAATTAATTAAGAACAAATAATACACACAGTTAAATTAAACTCGTTTTAACCTGTATAGAATGGAATCATGCCCTTAGTTTTTATCATCACCAGCTCTTCTGAATGATGTTGATGTAGTCAAGACTATATTATGTGATTGCAAAGTACAATATCTATAAAGTGTAACCATGTAGATTCATTTTCCAAGGAATTTTGGAAAAGAGCAATATTATCATCAAAAAAATCCAACCTTATTTTTAAACCTGATTGTGATCATTTCAAGTAGAAATAGTTAAGTATATACAGGCTGATGTTAATGGTTAGGGCAAGATATGGGGAGTTTTAAGTCATCAGCAAAGATGGATTATTTGCACCTATTTTATTTATTGGATTATTTATTTATTTGTTGGATTATTTTATTTATTGGATAATTGAGAATCCAGGAGAATAAATGTGTGTGGGGGGGGGAGTGTTGAAAAAGCAGCATCAGAATAGATTTTAGATATAGTGATGGGAGGACAAGAATTTAGCAAAAAAATAAAAGCTTATGGTAATAAAAAAGGAGGATAAACAAGGACATATTTATAAGAAATATAAGGAAGAAAAGGGTTTCATAAAGACACGGGTAATCAGCTTTGTAAAATGAAACACAAAGGTTAAATAGTGTGAAGAACAAAAATAACTGGATTTATCTTAAAAGCCAGACATGAAGGAAACTTCAGGGAAGTGATTAGGGCAAAATGATACTCTGTTTAGAATAATGTGAGTTGTAAAGAAATGAAAGCAATAGCTATAGACTCCACTATCCGTACAGTGATAGAAAAAAAGTATGTTGACAAGAGAAAACAACAAACTCATGAAATTATTTATTATTGTAAATAAGAGAGATTTGTGTGCACTGAAAGAGATAAAAGAGGGGAACAAGGCCTTTAGAATGATGAGATATAATCTCACTTACTTTCAGATAAACTTGAGTAGAAAGCTAAAAACAAAACCAAAACAGGTTTTGGCTTCCTGTTTTGAAGATATGATTCACTTCAAAATCTTGACTTACTCCTTAAAAGAACACATCCTTCAACTGGAAGTCTCCTCATCAACCCTCCAAAACACCAGCTAAGCTAGCTCACTTTTTCCTTAACATAACACTGAATCCAAACATGAGGAGATCCAAAGTCTTGTGAGTCTTGCGAGCATCATACTGTGCTTACTCCATTAACTTATTTTTTCATTTCCTTTTTTTTTTTTGAGTTGCACAATTTCAAATAATGAAATTTATTCAAATGTTTATGCTATTTCTTCGGTATTCTTAGTCTCCACCTGACCTTAGTCAACACTGGAGATTTTATAGTTAATTTTGTTTGTATTTCTTTTATTTTTCAATAATGCCTTTTGATGCCTTGTTCTCCTTTCATTTGCTTGCCTCATTTTCTTTAACTATCATCTTCCCCTCTTTCCAGTATATGTAGAATGAATGCCACCCACTAGGGAAGTAGATGATTTGAAGAGGCTTTACGGTTCAAAAATATGTTCCCTACCCTTTTTAAGTCATTCAAAATTTCAACATTAGATGTTCATTCTTTTGGATCTTCAGTTAGGGAATATCTGAAATTATTTTCCTCTTATATTCAGAAAGAGAGCCAGAGGCTCTCTTTGAGTAGAATTGATGCCTAGGAAAAATAGAACACAGGATTCATGAGAAGGAAGATATCCCTGGGAGAGAAAAGCAAGAAAAGATTGGAAAAGTCTGAAATATAATCAATCTAGCTCTGTCCTTACTTTTCCATGAACACACTTGGAATTTTTATTTCCTTAAGCTAATTGCTTCTTTATAGCCTTTCTTCTATATCCTTTACATACACTAGATGGCAGTGCAACGACAATAGAAGGAGAAAGTAGAATTGGAAAAGGACTTTAACAGAGATCACATCTTCAAGTATCTTCATTTTAACAAATGAAGAAGCTGAGGTCCCATTAAGGAGGTGACTTGTTTAAAGTCACAAGCTATTTAGTGCTAGAGCCCAGTCAGTCATTCATCCATGCTTTACAACCTCCTGGTTTCTCAATTCTCTCAGCCCCTCTGTCCCTTCCAGTTCAACCTAGGGGTTTTGCTTCTTTCCCCATACAGACAAATCCTCTTTATTGTCTCTAAACCCTCATCCCCTTACCCTTCTGCTCCATCATCCTTTCTCAACATCTACATTGGGACTACCAAAAACATTGCTGGAGAAAATCACTTATAGTACAAATTTTTGCTTTTAAAAAATGTGCAGTCTCCAACTTTACCTGGACACTCACTGCTAAATGGAGATTATCTTCACTCTCTTGTGTAAGTTCCCATTTTTCCTCTTCACAATAGGAATCCACAAATACTCCCCAAAGCCCCAAAGCCCCTGCTTTCTGCAGACAATTTGACCTCATACTTCACAGAGAAAAATAAAGCCATCATGAAAGAAATTGTCACTATATTCACATTTGCTTATCTATAACTATAGATTATATAACTATAACCCACTTCACGTCCTTTCCCTCAGCCTTAAATAAACAGCTCTCCTTCAGAGTTAATTCCCCAGTTGTTCTTTTCACTCCTTCCACTTCAATTCTCTACCAGAAATTGGACCTTACTTAATCAGTATTCCTCATCTAGCCTCTATTCTCAATCTTTCAGTCTTTTCTGTCTCCTACCATGTGGCCTATAAACATACTCAACTTTATGTAACCATTAATGTTTGTCTCACCTTATATAACGTTAACAAGCCATAAAACACATAGAGTACTTACAATACGCCAGGCACCTTTTAAAGTGATTTATATAACCTAACTAATTTCACCCTCACAACCACCTTATGAGGTAATTAACTACTATTACCATTAGTTTGCACATGAGAAAAGGGAAGCACAGTGAGGTCAAGTACCTTGCTCAAGATCACATAGCTAGTAAATGGCAAAGCTGGGTTTCAAATCTAGACTTTCAGAGTCCAGACTATTTACCTATGTACAGACTATGTAACCACTATTGTATACTGCCAAGGTTCTACAATGTCTAGTGTTCTCTTTTTAGTATTTTACATCCAAACTTTTCACAAGAACAATTTATTTTCACTGTCTCCACTTTCCTACTGCCCTTTCATTGGCAGCCCACTGTAATCAGGGACACTCCATCATCACTCCACCAAAACTCTTCTGCCAGGTCATTGCTAAATCCATCAGGTACTTTCCTATTCTTATTAATTTTGACCTCTGTTTTGCATTCAATATTATTGACCATTTTCTTCTTAAAGCTCTGTCTTTCCTTCATTTCCATCAGATTCTTTCAGATTTTATTCCTACATCTCTGGCTGCTTTTTATCAGTCTCCTTTAGGGATTTTCCCTCTGTCCATCTGTTAAATGTCAGTACTTTTTAGTGTCCCATTCTCTGTGTTCTCTTGAGTTCTGGAATCAAGAAGTCCTGATTTAAATCTAAATTTCACCATTAACCAACTCCATTACCCTGGGCAAATTGCTTCCTCTCATTGGGGTTTTGTGAGAAATAAATTACATAATGCATGTAAAGTACTTATCATAATTCCTGACATACAGTAGATACTCAAAGAATATTATTTTTTTGTTGTTGCTATCATTATCATCATCACTATTATTATCTCATTTATACTTATGGGCTCTGGGACATCCTCTATTATGATAATTTTAAAGTAGGTATAGTTTTTCTTCTTGAGTTCCAGGCCCATTTATTTGTTTCTGAATGTCTCATAGGCATTTTCAAGCTCAACAAATCCAAAATGGTATACATAATCATTGCTGTCCACTGAGAAGCCTGGCTCTCTTTCTGTATTGCACATCTTGATAAATGGCAGCCAGTGACCCAAGCCAAAACTTTCAGTATGTTCAAGTTTTCCCATTCTAAGTCTTGTCATTTCTATACATTTCTTGTATTTCAGATCATGTGAACTTTTTAGTAAATTATACCAACTAGTACCCTCTGGTTGGACTCAAATGTAGCCTATTCTATTATTAAAAATATGCCTTCTCTCAAAGTTAGAGAACTGTTAGCTTAGTAGTCACCTCACTTACAATGTGTGTTTCTTGCTTTAGAATTTGCATGCCTGAGTTTCACAGATCAATATTATACACAATTAGAAGGCAGGATTTAGATCCAATTATCCAACTACTAACCAATACTATACTCCTTTACCTCTTGTAGAGAAATTCACAAGAAATAACACAAGACGATTTGCAATGTTTTTGTTGACATTTCCTCAGCTTTAGAATCTTTCGGTGCAAAATGTTTTTTGTTAAGAGTTAAGCTTTCCTTTCGTACTCTGTACTACAGCTGTACAAAATTGTTTATAGTTGCCCATTCATGACAGGTTATTTCACACTTCTGCACACAGAAGTAAGAATTTATGTGCCAATCTGAAGAAAAGTAAGAGGAGCTCATTTTCTACAGAAAGAGTTATTTCGTTTTCCTTTTAGAAGAGATCTGAGGTGTGAGTTTAGTCCAAGTGTGTACAGTAAGTCCCGTACACTTGAACAAGTTCTGTTCCGAGAGCACGTTTGTGAGTCCAATTTGTTCGTAAGTCCAACAAAGTTAGCCTAGGTAGCCAACTAACACAATCGGCTATATAGTACTGTACTGTAATAGGTTTATAATACTTTTCACAGAAATAATACATAAAAAACAAACACAAAAATAAACATTTTTAATCTTACAGTACAGTACCTTGAAAAGTACAGTAGTACAATACAACAGCTGGCATAAAGGGGTTGGCACTGAGTGAACAGGTAATAAGACTTACTGACTGGAGGAGGGAGAGGAGGTGGGAGATGGTAGAGCTGAAGGATCATCAGCACCAGGAGGTGGAGGTAAGCTGCAATTTCACTCACGCCTGATGTTGATGGCACAGGTTCTGGTTCCTTGTTGGATTCAATTCTATCTACCCTCTTGAAAAAACGATCCAGCGATGTCTGGGTAGTAGCTCTTTTTTTCTCGTCATAGATGACACGGTAGCACTGGACTGCATTCTGAACGGCTGCTGCAACCTTCGTGTACCATTCTAGGCTCCGGTCCTGTGCCTCAGAACTAACAGTGCCTCCTCAAATAAAGAAAATCCCCTTGCCATTTCCTGCTTTGTGAGTCTCTTTGGTCCTTCAGTTACTTCTTCTTCCTCTTGTCTCTCTTCATCCTTTCTCTGGGCCTCCAATTCTATCAGATCTTCATTAGTAAGTTCCTCATTTTGCACAGCAAGGAGTTCAATGAAGTCGTCCTCTTGCAGATCTAGCCCCAGCTTCTCGCTGAGGGTTATTAAGTTGCTGAAGACCTCTTTGGACTCCTCATCCACTTTCTCAAATCCACAAAACTTGTGAACAAACTGCAGGCAATGGTTCTTCCAAACCCCATTCATGGTGACGGCCGTAACCTCACACCAAGCAAAGTCAATGTTTTTTATGGCCTTGTAAATGTTATAGTCCTTCCAAAATTATCGCGTTTGTTCCTGATTCACCACTTGCCTTTACTGCCTGATGAAAAGTGTGACATAAATAATATTTCTTGAAAGTCCCTATAACTCTCTTGTCCATAGGTTGGATGAGCAACGTAGTATTCGGTGGCAGATGCACTACTTTAACATTGGGATGAAAATCGTCCATGAATGGGGAGTGGCCCAGAGAGTAGTTGAGCAGCAAAAGAATGTTGAATGGGACGTCCTTCTCAAAGCAATATTTCTCTACCTCTGGGATAAAGTGGTGGAAAAACCAGTCCTGGAAAATGACCTGTGTAACCCGGGCTTTGAGGTTATTCTTCCACACAACAGGAAGAAAGCCCTTGGCTATGTTTTAAAGGGTTCTTGGGTTCTCTGAATGATAAACTAAGAGAGGCTTCAGCTTCATATTGCCGGAAGCATTGCCACCAAACAACAGATTTAGCCTATCCTTTCCTGCTTTATAGCCTGGCATCAACTTTTCCTCCTTAATGATGTAACTTTGGTCTGGCATCCTCTTCCAGTACTGTCCTGTCTCATCCACATTAAAAACCTGCTTGGGTAAATACATGCCTTCATCAATAATTTCTCGAAGTATTTCAAGAAATTCCTGGGCAGCTACCATATCTGCACTCGCTGCCTCGCCACTTACTTTTACATTGTGAAGGTTGGCTCTAGCCTTGAACCAATGAAACCAGCCATGGCTGGCATTAAAAGATGTGCCCTCTGATTCCTTGCCTTGTTTCTTCTTCAAGTCTTCATAAAGGCTTTTAGCTTTCTCTTTAATCAGCATTAAGCTGAGCCGGACTCGATGCTGATGCTGAGAAGTTTCTCCATCTCCTCCATCATTTTTCCATGCTTCTTCAGTATTATTGCCGACATCATTGACACAGCAGACTTCAAATGCTCCATGATCTTGTCCTTGTTCTTTAGAATCGTGCCGATGGTTGAACGATTCATGTTATAAGAACGAGTGAAGTCTACCATCTTTTCACCTCACTCCACTCTCAATTATTTTCACTTTTGTTTCCATCGTTATCGCTTGGTGTTTCTTAGCAGTACCAGCTACATCACCGCTGCTTTTATGCTTGCTTCCGGACATCTGGGCTTGAAATAAAGATACTGTACTGCTGTACTCTAAAGAGTACTATACAGTAAAGTATACACAAAAGCACAACCACTTGTAGAGGATGCATGCACATGACAATGTACGCCAGACATATGAACTAACTTACGTGATTGGACATACGAGTGCACCTTCGCATCTTTGAAAGTTCACATCTTTGAAAGTTCACAACTTGAAGGTTTGTATGTAGGGGACTTACTCTAATGCATCACTCAGAAAAAGTATTGTGCTAAGTTAGGCAGCAGGAGGGTGATGTCAGGGAATACAAAATGGTTTTTATGGAGGCTCCACCTTTGAGGCACTCACAGTGAAGTAAGGAAGGTAAGAAATGTTCACATGCAATGAATAGTAAGAATTGAGTGTCCCTTCAACACAATACCATCCATCAGTGCTAAACTCCATACGACAAAATACTAAATTGTGTAGTTACTAGGAGAAAATGGAGATCAGTGAAGGCAGAGTGACTCAGAGGTAGTTTCCTGGGTGAGTAAAGTACTTTGGACAGCACATCTTTGTGGTCCTGGTGATTTCTTTCTCTGTAAGATAAAAATTTATAAATTGGATAGTCTCAGAATATCAAACCCTTGAAATAATTTGTATAATATTGTGCATGTGCACTTTTCTGGGAAGAGTCTGCTGTTTCCATCATATCCTCATAGGAGTGCATGGCTCAAAAAAGGTGAATAGTCACAGCTCAAAATCACAAGATAGGGATTCCCAAGACAATTTTGTGAGTATTACAGCACTTTATTTACCCTCTACTAAATCTTTACCCCAACATCTGTCAGAGTATGTACCATGGAGAATGGACCCATGTACACTATGCTTGAAGCTTTACCAACATTACCAATATACTGGGAAGTAGAGACAATTAGTGTGACAGAGATGAGCAGTAGGAAGAAGCGTCCAAAATTCTATTTTTGGTTTTGAAATTCACTGTAGCAAGTCACTAAATTTCTGTGGGTTCCACTTTTCCTCCTCCAAAAATGGATGCAGTAAATGTAAATAATAATCTCTACCTTCCTACTTCACAGAACTGTTTTCGGAATCCAATGAATTTGTATGGAAAGAGCAAGAAAGAGCTCAGGCTTGGAAGTCACCCATTCCTAGGTTTGAATCCCAGTTTATACATTCTCAAGCTCGTTAGCCTTGGGCAAAATAATCATCTGAACTTTCACTTCCTAATTTTAAAAAAAAGGCATAATATCTCTTACTTAGTAAAACTTGGGGGGAATGATGAGTTAATATATACAAAGAACCTAGGACAGTGCTTGTGTATAACAACTGCTCCATGAATATGTGCCCTAACCTCACTTCTGCCTCCCATCCCATTGAAACCTGCTCTTAAGAAGAAGAAATATATACCATTTACATCTGATTACAAATGAAAATCAGTCCTTGAATGTTTATGTATGGTATATATGGAGTGTGATCTCCATTATAAGCCTAGAGATGGAGGGAATAGGTTTGGAACAATAACTGTATAGAATTTAAACGTTTAGAGCTGAAACAACAGAGAACTAACATTTGTGAGATAATTACTATTTTTTACCCTCATTTCACAAATGAGAACAGAGAGCTTCAGTGCGATTAAGCGACTTGCCCAAGGTCACACAGCCAGAAGGTGAGAGGGGTAGAATTCAAATCCAGATCTACTTGACTTCTAATCTCTTTATTCCCTGGATTTATAGGTTATCTATTCTAATGTCTTACCTTCTCCATATTATGCCCAGCTTTGGCTTGAATACTTACTTTTTCAATGGTGCCCTTATTCCCCCTTGCTTGCTTCTCCCATTCTACCTTTTCGTTGCCCATGTTTCGGATGAGCCTCTGTTGGAAAGCTCAGCTGCTTGAGCCACCTCTACTCTTCCTTAAGCTTTAGTTGTACAGAGTAGCCCAGCCAGGACATCTTTTTTTCAAGACAAAGAAATAAACCATGGTGATAAGGAGGCTCTTCGATGACCTCAGCCAACCATACTTGTCATATATGAGAATCATTGGTGTGTACTATTCTGTCACTGGTGATGATTCAGTACTGACAATGTGCTAGGTTTCCCTTCTTAGTCAACCAAAACTATCACAGCACAGAATAATGAAGATTTCATTCCTTACCTGAGTTCACTATTTTACATGAAAATTTTAAAAGAGTCTCAAGCATCTGAAAGACGCATCTCAAATGCCTGGGAATGTTATGTTTTGAGCTCAAACCCAGAAACAAAACCCAGATGGCTTTCACTGCAAACAGTTCTCTCATCTGCACTTTTCCAGACAATAATTTGGCTCATAGTTATCAGAGGTACTGCCTCCAACTGACAAAGCAGAAGGCACTTGGATACATTTTCTGGCTGGTCTTTAGTTGACTGTTCTTGTCATGTGCTTGATCTGGCTGATGTAAGACAGAGAGTCACCTCTAGAAATCATGGTGACCTCTACTGATTATGCTAACCTCATCTGTGCAAATATCCTGTTGCCTAAATGTCATTTGAGCTCTTTTCTCAGCCTTGAAGATGAACAGCACTAAGCCATAGGAATTCATGCTCAGTTTTGCCTTGAAACCTGTATTGGTAAAATGGTTAGGGGGAGATGGGGAAGGCTGTTATGGTATAGGCTGCAGCCAGGAAACAAACAAAGCTGGCTGGCCCATATGGTAAATGACCTTTATGACCTTGGCCTTTTAAACTCCATACTCTGAATTCTAACCCAGAAGAGCCAGCATGCCTTCAAAAAGAAAAAAGAAACTCTTAATCCCTAAAAATGTAACAGATCATCCCTACAGTTTGTGGGGGTTTTGTCACCATGGATAACTAATACACAATGAGGCCAAGCCAAGGCAGTCTCAATCATTGATCTATCCCACTAGAGGATCCTGGAATGTCAAGTTGGAATTGAGTTTAAAGGATTATGCAGCCCAAACTTTACTTTACAGATGGAGAACTGAGGCCCAAGAAAAAGGAAATAGTTTGTTTAAATTATACATTTAGTTAGTGGGAGCACCAGGAAAAGACCCAAGTCTCTTAGCTCATAGTTCAGTACATACACTACACTGCATTTCAGTACAATGATTCTTTATTCTCAGAAGACAGGGAGTAACTTAGAAATATGTATTAAGTCTAACAGTGCCTGAAAGAGAAAAAGGTATCACAGAGGCCAATGTGGAGGCTAGGGTAAGCAGCTGCCTCAAAGATCCTGAGGAAGTTTATATTTCATTGTCCTGTAATTCATGTAAAATGAGTTACATGGCACTTGAGGGAAAAAGTTTCAGACTCACTTCAAGCCTAAGATTGTTCTTACAAGCAAGAGCAAGTAAACCAGAGATGAAAGGAGGAAGTAGGAGATGCTGAAAACAGAATATAACCAATATTATAACTTTCCCCAAGAGTGGCACAGACCAACAAGATCATTTGTCCTCTCATGAACTAGGCAACTAGACAAAAAGAATGTGTTATCTATCTCAGATGTCATAAGAAGAACAATAGTCCTGTTAGTATATTAAAAATAACCTCTCCTGGTCTGTTTTCATAGGCTTATGGTCATAAATCACCTAAAAACACTTATTGACCCTCTTCATTCCCTATAGATTAAGACAGGTTCAGAAAATAGAAGAAATACATTTCCTTTCACAGTTACCATTTTAAACCATGTTGCTCCCTCTTGGTATATCTCCAGCTTAGTTGTCCTATACTATAAAATTATCCTCTATCTAGTTGAGGGCTCCTAGAAAGGACCTTCCTCTGAGGCAAAAGGCAAATGCAAGAAGCCATGTAATGTGCATGTCCCCACTATAAGTTCTTTGAAGGACATGATTTTGTCAATTTTTTTCACTGTTTTATCATCTAGAACAGTGCTTGGCACACAGTAAGTTCTTAATTACATTTGTTAAATGAATGAATTAATTAAATGGATTAAAGAGAAATGGACCTAGATCTGTGCTGTGGTCCTGCTAAGGTATGTTTGACAGGCAAAAAAAATAGTTCACCTTGCAAAAGCCAGAGTTTGTAGAGGGGAATAATGAGATAAAGGGTAGGAAAAAGGGGGGGGATGAGATCACTGAAGGACTTTATAGCCATGTCAGATTTTTTATTGTTGTTGTAGTCAGTAAGACGCTATTGGAGTCATTGATCCAGGAAGTAATATTATCAAATCTCTACTTGGGAAAGATTTTTCTGGTGCTAACACAAGTGATGTAAGGAGAAGTAGCCAGGGGCAGGGAGACTTCAAAATTATAAATTCCTAGAGTTGAGAGTTCAGTATTATCCAGTTCAGCCCCTCAACAAGTACTAAAATCATATTTACCACCTCCATGATCAAAACAGAGTTACCTTTTCTAGAAAATAAGCTCCGTGAACACAAGGACATTTTCTATCTTTTTGACTTGTGTATACCCACAGTCTATCACAGAGCTTGGAAAGGGTAGGCACACAATAACATCTGTTACATGAATGAGTGAATGAATGAATGAGTGAATGAATCTAGTCAGTGTTTACATACTTACAATGACAGTGTGCTAACTAGTTCAAAATTATTCTGCTGGAAGAGATATTTGTTGAAAAATAAATCTACTTTGCTTGGCAAAAAGCCTGTCTTCCCTGTAGCTTACACCCAGTGACTTTACTTCTGCTCCCTTGGACCTACATAAATGGCAGTATCAATTGCCATCATCTCTGAAGCTACAGAATACATCCAGCTGTGAAATCACTGAAGCTTGAAAAGGTTGTTAGTAAGGAGTAAGGCAAGAGATTTTAGAGGTATTTTAAGCTTTATAAAGGCAAGAAACTCACTAACAGTTATATGTTATATCCCCAGTACCTAGCACAGAACCTGTAATGTAGTAGAAACTCAATAAATATTTGTTAAGTGTTTATTTATTGACTAAATTAATGGGAGATCCAAGGAGCAAGTAAGTTGGAGAATCACTCCAAGGTTTTGGGTTTTGATAAATGAAAGTACCATTGCAAAAAACAGAAAAGTCATGAGGAGGAAGATAGTTAGAAATGTGGGGAGGGAGTTATTACTCCCACTTTCTGAAACTTTTCTGTGATGTTAGCAGGCTCTCCCTAGTTCACAGTAGTTGGTTCCAAATGACCCTTAACATTCTTTGCAACAATGAGACTTGCTGTCTATGTAAGTCATGAGACAGCAATTTGGGATTTATCCACATGGGTGATAATCAAACTGTGAAAGTAAATGTGTCATTCAAAGGACAGATTTATTAGAATGGGAAACAGAGGGCTTCAAACTGAAGTTAGAGAAATAGAGGTAAGAGGAACCAACACAAAAGACCAAGAAAGAACAATAATAGAAGTAAAAGGAAACCCAAGATAGTGTTGGGTCAAAGGAACCAGGTCAAAAACTGATTTCAAGAATTTCAAGAACAGATGCAAAGCACTAAATAAACACTATTAGACCGTACTAAAAGGTCGCTGATCTCCAAAAGTGTTACTGGGAGACAATATAGTGTAATGGTAAAAAGCATCAGCTCTGAAGCCTAATAGCCTGAGTTTGAATCCAGGCTTTACCACTTATTATCTGTGTGACCTTGGACAAGTTTCTTGACTTCATGAGTCTGTTTCTTCATTTGTAAAACTGGGAGGGTAATAAAAAAGAAAAATAGTACTCGCCCCATGTAATTGTTGTGAAAATTATATGAGTTAAAGTGTATAAAGTACTCAGTAAACATTAACTATGATTACTACGTGGACAGCAAGGAGACAGAGACAGTAAATAGAGACAATGAGTATTTTGGCGTGAAAGAATAACAGAGTTAACAAGAAAAGAGAGAGAAGCAAGAAAAGTGAGACCTTTTTAGGATGTGGAGTAATTGAACATGTACAGAGGGTAGAGGCCAAGAAGTCTGTGTTAAAGGGAGAGGTGGACTCAAATAGGGGATGAGATTGAAGATGCAGTTCAATAGATTATTCTGGAAGAGGAGGAAGAATAGAAAGAGAAGGGAAAGACAAAATTCTGGGGTTATTTTTAAAATGATGCTTCTATTGAAAGGCCAATGAAGGAGTTTTTATCAAATGGCCTCAGTCTTCCTAGAAAAAAACATCAACTATCAGAGGTAAGGGACTGGTCCTGGGTGCCCAGTGTCTTAGAATGAGTAGACAACCACAGCAAGGCAGGTATACACTAGAGGAGCAAAGGGCCTTACTGGTACCTGCAACTTACAATGAGTAGGTGTCTACCTACTTATTTTTGGCTCAAATGGAACTCTGGTTTTGCATGTCTGAGAGAAAAAAAAGGGCTATCCAAGTGCTGGAATTCATATAAAAGGACACAATTTATAATGTTTCTCTGTATAGTAATTCATTACATATGTCAAAGGGAATCTGAAGCCAGACTTCTTCCCAAGAAGACTCACTTAGAGCCATATAGCTCAGGCAGTAAGGAAAACTTGACACATCTTCTAAGTGAAATGAAGGTGTGTTATTATCCTTCTTGAATCTGTGTCAGTGTAGGCAATATCTGGAGGAATACTTGGGAGGACATTTCAAAATCTCACTGCTTGAAAAGAAGACTACTTGTTTTTTTTGTTTTTTTAATTTACTGATTACTAGTTGATTTTTGCTATTCTTATTCATTTCCTAAATCTGATTTGCCCACTTGGGTCATCTCTTTCCACTCAATCCTAGGCAAAAAGACACAACAAACATGCATTTATATTGCAATAATTTTATACAAATCAGTGTCATGATATGCTTGGATAGGTGTGGTAATACATTGCAAATGTTTCTTCCAGGAAAGAGTTTTCATTAGGCCACACCAACGTACAATGGTAGGATGAGATTACAGTTTGTGTAACCGTAACACACTAACCTTCTTCATTTTATAATGGACAGACTCAGTGGCTCATCATGCCCACAGTTTAATCTGACCTGGTGAAAATAATCTTTCTAGCCCTTGCCCTGCTCAAAATCATTTAGTGACCCTCTATGCCCATGGACCTTAGTCTGGCAATCAGAGGCCTTCAGAATGTGGTCCCAAGCCGCTTTTCAATATTCCCTTCCACTGCTCCCTCTCATCCTGTAAACTACCCGTTCCAAACCGAAGTATTCACTGTTTTCCATACATTCTCCAAACTTTTGATCCCACATGGCTTACTTGGGCTGTTCCTTCTGCCTCAAATCTCACCTGCACCCCTTCAGTCCTGTTTCTGCATGTCCAAATTCTGCTATTATTCTCTCTCTCGCTCCCTCTCCCTCTCCCTCTCTCTCTCTCTGTCTCTCTCTCTATATATATATTTCTGTTACAATACTTATTCTTTTCCCTTTGCATTATATGGTTTTTCATATGTCTCACACATGAGGTTGTTACCACATTTCCCACACCTAAACCTTCATGCCAATGAGAGAGGCATAGGGGCTTCATAGAATAAGAGGGAAGCTGGAAAAAAGCAAGAGACCTTAGAACTACTCGTAACTCAGATCATGCATAGAATATGCATATATACTGCCCTAAAGGCAACCTAAGAACTGGGCAGACTAAATCTGGAGCAAGGGCATACATTAAAGATACCAATTCACTCAGTACAAATGGGTAAAGCTCTTCAGTGGGTAAAGTATACAAGGCATGACTATAGTACCTTGTGATTAGGCCCAGGGAAGAGATTTATGAAATGACACAAATAAGATTTAGCTAATCAAACCACTGGTCTCTACTGTCAAATCTGCCTGGTGTTAGGTGCTGAGGAGGACATAGACGGTAAGAATCATCCCTTGTTACAATAATTACATTGGAAAGACGGCTCTAGCAGAGGGAAGCTATTAGAAAGTGCCACTAGAATCCTGATGACATGTTCAGTGGCTTACTGGATGAGGGTAAATACAAGCAACAATGGAGTGTGGATTAAACTTCTTTGGAAAGGCAACACGTGACTTAAGTCTCAAAGGCTGGATTGGCTTGGGTTGAAGAGAAAGAACTGTACAGGGAATGAAAAAGCACTGGTGGTGGGGGGTGGGAGGAAAACAACTTAGAGAGATCCTTAGAACCAAAGCTAGAGGAACTAAAAAAGATGGAGCAAGCTAGAGTTGCAAGCCTGTTCCTACTGGGAAATAGTGAGTAAAGGACAAAATTGCTCACTGTGTTCCCACACTCTTTGGTTTAGCTCATTCTCCCATTTTTGAAAACCCCTTATTTGTCCCTAAGTCTCTGAAAAGAAACAGTGTACAGCTTGGAATATCCATTAGTATGCTGTGTAAATATACTGCTACCTGCACACAATACTCAGAACAGAGACAGTGAACAGATTCTAAAGTCTTCTGAAGAAGGGTAACACACTTCTCACTAGTAACCTATACATAGTCCCACCAGGCATCAAGGCATGAAGAATTCCTCAATTCCAAATGGACACTGAAAGTGATATTCTCACAAAGGGCTCTAGTAGTCAGGTGAGAACCCCATGGTGTTTATTGGTGCTAGGAAACTATGCCCAAGGTGAGCAGGCTTGCTTGAGATGACATGATATGGAGCAGAGAGTAGTAATCCAGTGGTAAGAGAAAAGGAACCAATACTTATTGAGTGCCTACTCCAAGCCAGGTTCCACATTCCCTATCTTCACAGCCATGATCTCATTAAATCATAACATTATAGGGAAAAAGGTATTTTTTCCTAATTTTAGGAAAAGATCCTAATTTTATTATTTGATGAAATAAAAGCAAGATATTTTGCTGGGAGAAGTTGAACAACGTGCCTACGATTGAATTCCTAGAAAACTGCACATCAGAGCCCAGATTTGAATCTAAGTCTGTGAAGAGTACTAGGGTAACCAACTCATATTTGTTTGCCTTGAACTATTCTGGTTTTAAAACTGAAAGTCTTGAGTTCTGGAAATTCCCTCAGTCCCAGGTAAACTGGAATGATTGGTCACCCTAAGAGACACAAAATCATTTACTAACCCAGAACAAGTCACTGAACTTCTCTGAACCTTAGTTTCCTCCTCTATAAAATACTGATAACAATTGATGTTCTACCTAAATAAACAAGACTGTCATGAAAATCCCATAAATAATGGGTGTGAGAAGGCTTTGGGTATTATAAAGAAACATTTTCAGACATGATGAAAAACAACTATTGAATTTAAAAAGATTCTGAATATATATACATATATCTTTTAAAATGCTGGCATTGAGAGCTAATATCCACTTTATAGCCTTGGATGTTGAATCAGGTTCTGTCCATATAAAGTTATATTTAGGAAAACATGAAGCCTATAATAATAAAGATCTTACTATATGTGATTTATGGTCCCATCCTGGCTTCACTTTTTTTCTTTTCTGGTCATTTTATTGACATTCAAAACAACTGAACAGAGAGCAGTCTATTAGGTTTGAGCACTTTAAGCAAAGCAGGTAGACTGATGAGTTGGAGTTAACTTAGCAACATTTAAGAGTAACTAGTCAATAATTCCATTTCTCAGTTGCTAATAAAACCCTCAATTTGTTGATCTAGTAGCAAGTAATTACGAATCAGACTAACCTTTAAGTTTTTTGAGGTGACTCATTTCCTATTCATCTCTCTATCCCTGGTATATGCACAGTACCTGTCACATACTGGAAGCCCAGTATATAGTAAATGAGAATGAATGAATGAATGAATGAAATAGGTGAGTGATGCCTGCGTATACATTCAGAGCTGGTCTTCGTATAGGAACAAAAAAAATAGGTGGCTATGTACCTTTAATTGAGGAACTGTGAGTAGTTTGCTGCCCTAAAATATGTGCTCTCCTCATCCAACCAACACCTGCACCAGCTCTGTCAGTACACACAAACATTCCAGATTAATTTCTTTTTGTGTAGGAGTCATGTACATTTTCTGGAGTCCTATATTAAAATGTAAAATTCTTTAACATTTTGCCATGGATTCAAGCTAATAAGCAAAAATAATTAGATAATATAGTTATTCAAGTACTGAGCCATGTATCATAGGGTTTGTGTGTGTGTGTGTGTGTTTGGTTTTACTCTCACATATCCTCTGACATAATTATATTCAGATAACAGAATCTTAAATATTTTACAGTATTGGCTTTAAGAATCCCCTTAGAATAACCAATTCATCTCCTTTTAGAAAGAAAACTGAAACCCAAAGAAGAGAAGTGACTTAGCTGAAGATCTCAGTAACTCTAAAAAGATCATGTATGTAGGTAGAAAGACACTGTATGTTCCAAAGTGTTAAATAAAGATTTATTCTTATTATTATTGTTATACTTATTATTATTACTATTTTTATTAGTCAATGACAAAGCTAGAAGGGAGAAACCAGGTTCTTTTGACACCCAGTTCAGTGCTCCACCCACTATTCTACACGGCTGCTCTTTTCATATAAATGGGCAAAGTTCTTGAGGACATAGAGGGTGGGGTGAGGTTAAATGCTGCCCTTATTAAGCTTAAATGCCATTATCTTCGTTCTTAAATTAACTATAGACTTAGGTCACTAATTGGCTGTGACTTGATCTTCTCTCTCAGATTCCATCCATCCTCCCCAAGCAGCAGGCCTCCCATCACCTATAACAGTTGGAGAGTTGTTTGGTTTCTTTTTAATAGATTAATCTTTGTCAGAAACCTATTTGTCATCATGGCTTGGGGATATAAGGCTCTGACTGGGCTCTACTGTCACAAATTGGAGCAGGAGGATGGCCTTACTGCGTTGATAGGAAAAGTCACTATTTCCCTCACCCTCACCCCATGCCACACACACACTCTGTCTGTTTCTTTCTGGGTACACACACACAAAGTATGGAAACTCCTAAACTAGGAAAAATCTGTCACTGCTAATGTGAAAGAACAAGACCCCAGAGTCACCTTGGAGAAGAAGCTGGCTGCCCTTCTTAAAATAAGCCCTGCAACACTAACAACTCCCCACCCGTAAAATAACCTCCTGGGACATTCAACTCAGCCTAAGTCTTCCAACCCAGTTACCCAGAAACCTATTGTCCACAAGACACTGTAGCAGTCCCTAATTTTCACACCTTGTTTACAAAAAAAACCCTGATTTAGACTGATATATACAAAACTCTGAGTGGAGTCGTCCTAGTCCCTTGTCATCCTACTGGAGGCTCCCTCCCTTCCATTGTTCTTTTGAAAATCTGACTATTTTTGGGGAATTTGTAGGTTCCTAAGTGAGAACAAGAAGAAAGGAAGAAGTTATGAAAAGCAGGAACAGCTTAAGGAAGTAGACTGGCACCCACTGCCAGGCAGGATTGCCTCTGATTATACCCTGAACAAAAAATATCTTCTCCCACACTGTTCCATTGTTACTGTTTTCACTTCATTTTGTCACACAGTCAGAAAGTCTACCAACTGAAAAGTCATATGTTTTAACAAAGTATACTCTTGCAGTTACTTCTGGGAAGGTTCAGGAACGATTCGTCACTTACTCACATTTCTGAATGCATTAAATCACATTGCTTTCCTCCAAACCTCTTTCTTCACTGAGCTCTGCAACCCTGAGGGAAGAAAAGTTAGGGAAGTGTGGAGGAAATTCTGAAATTCAGGAGAGGGGTAGGTGGAATTCTGGAATATAGGAACTTTAAGTCTGGACAGATATCTATTTGTTTCTCCCACTCCATACCCACCTACTCTATGGAGAGTAGCACAAAGATACAAGACGCCTGAGGAATGAGACAGATAATTATGGGAGAGAATTTCAAAAAGGGAGAATACCAAACTTCACACAGCAAAAGTTTGCCTGAGGCCATCCCTCCCACCAGAAGAGGGAGAAGGACTATCTACTTGTCTACTTTTTATGTATGCCCTTACTCCTGTCCGAGTCCAGATGAGCAAAACTAACCCTAAAATATGATGGAGGCTAATCAGACTCTCAAGATCTAAACTGGGAGCCTTAAAGAGGGTATAAAATACTGTTCTTAAAAGAAAATCATTTTTAAGTTTTGAGCATCTAACTGAAACATACAGTCAACTTTCCAAATGCAGTCCAAGTATTTGAGTTTTCGGCTGCCTCTCTAGGCCCCTCTTCCTTCC
The DNA here is from genome assembly GCF_009873245.2 of Balaenoptera musculus. Lineage (NCBI taxonomy): Eukaryota > Metazoa > Chordata > Mammalia > Artiodactyla > Balaenopteridae > Balaenoptera > Balaenoptera musculus. The sequence continues at coordinate 63,276,330 of NC_045806.1, read as the reverse complement.
TTCCCCCATTTCATTTATAGCTCTTCAACTAATCTAATCTTCAACACTATTCCCCACACCCCACAGTATGGTGAGCTGAAATCCTCCCATTTGATGTATACTTCTCTGCTCTTGAAAATTTACACTCATCTGTTGTTTGTTTTGGAATTATTGTTGAGATGTAACTTCTTTCTATATTTTCCTTATCTTTTTGTTATATTTTTGCTATTAACATGAAAAGATATGTTAAGTTTTGATATTTTCTAACTTTCTTAATGCCTTTGCCATATGAGACTTTTACTTGAATAAACATCAGTAAAACATTCTCATGGTAGAGATCTATTTTTCCCTTCTATTTGAAAGTAGTTTGGTGGGGGAAAAAATGGTCAACTAGGGACTTAATAATGCCTTGGTTCTAGCCTTGTCTCTGTTACCAAGGAACTGTACCATCTTCAGCAAATTATCTAACCTCTCTGGACCTCAGTTTCTTCATCTATAAAAATCAGTATAACTATCTTTGTCTTATCTTCTTCCCAAGTTAGTTGTAATAGCCAAAGGAGATAATTTCCCCAAAAGCATGTATTATAAATATAATGTATGATTATTATAGGTTGCCCTCAACTTTTGAACTGGCTACATCCCAAAAGTTTGTTACTATATTTTGGAGATACAAATTTATCACTAATATAGAGGGCGGAAAAACCCTGCCCTGACTATCCCCACAGGGATGTTATAATGATCAAATGAGGTACTGGGTATAAAAGTGGTTAATAAACTCTAAAGCTCTATTGCAAACACAGGATCTTTGTTTGGTTTGATTTTTGTTTTTATTCCTAGAGTCAGGGGAAAAATCCAGTGTGTAAGCTGATTGTTTGGACTCTGGGGAACATTTCCCATAGAAACCAGGCTGTTAGTGGTGATTAGGGTCCTAATCCAGTCTATCAACTCACTGACTTCTCAGTTTATATATTCTCTCTAGGTGATCTCATCACACATATAACTTCAGCCCCCACCTATATGCCAATGATTACCAAATATTTATTTCCAGCTCAGATCTCTCCCTTAGCTTCAAACCTATTCCTATTTCATAGAAATGGAATATTTATTTGTATTTCTAACTGCCTACTGGGCTTTCCCCCCTGGGTATTATCCTACAGACAATTCAACCTTAACATGTCCAAAACTGAACACTTTCTCACCCTGTTTCTATTTTCTCTCCATTCCAGCTCCCTCCTCATGACAGCAAAAAGTCCTCCTTCTGTATTTCTCAGTGAAGTGAATTGCAACTGAATTCCTCTCTCTTCCTCACCTTTCCTGTCTAAGAAGTTACCACTAAAACTTGTAACTTCTGTCACTTCTATCTCTGTAACCTTATGTCATGTCCACCCACCCTCTCCACATCTAGTTAGTTCAGGTCCTTAACATTTCATCCTGCTGCCCAAATGATCTGAACATGCCATTTCCCTGTCCAGGTACCTTCAGTGACTTCCCATTGGTAAAAGTATAAAGTCTCTTCTCCTCAAAATGGCATGCCAAGTGTTTCATGAGCTGACTCCTGCCTACCTCCACAGCCTCATGTTCTGTCACTTTTCTGAATATATCATGTTGTTTTATACATTCATTTTATACATTTATGCTTTTTATATGTTGTTCTCTCTGTCTGTAATGTCTCTTTCTATTCATTTGCCAAGCAAATGCCTACTTATCCTTCCACACTCAACTTTAACATTGACCTCCTCCATAAAACGTTTTTGACTCTCTTGATCCTCAAAGCAGAGTTGATTGATTACTCTTTAGTGTTAACATAGAACATGGAAGTTCTCACCATCATTTTCTGTTTTTCATCTCCTATGAGTCTGTGATTTCCTTGAGTGAAAAGACTTTCTTGATTACCATTCATCCTCAAGTCCCGCTCCAGTAGCTGGGGCACAGTTTATGCTTAGTAGATTTTTTTTGAAATTTTTTAATTAAAAATAATATACAGCATTGTTTCAATGCAAGAGTGACTATAAAATTCCAACTTTAAAAGTCAGAAGTATAACTTCATCCCAACCTTGCCATGGGAGTGGGAATTCCCAAGACTACTCATCTAATAATAACAGTGAGTAGCATTCTTGTTAAATAGGTGCAGGAGCACCATTAAGTGGGCCAAAACAGCAAATATACCAAAACAACATACCCACATGATCTTTCTCCATCTAAAGTGTAAAAGTCATTTGTGAAAATCAGTCATTCCTGAGGTTCTAAATTGGAAAATAAAAATAGGAAGTTTGAGGAGCATCTAGGTCTGGGTCACAGAATCAAAGGGGTTGCCACAATCACTATGGGCAATAAGCTGAGATTGGCTTAGTGTCTATATTCTTTGATTATGATTGAAATTATATTTTGGGTTCAGGTGAGGGTTTATTCACTCATTCCAATAATAAATATTTATTGGGTGACTTTTATGTCAAACCTGCATTCTAGTTGATAATGATTCAGTAACAAAGAAGACAGAAAAGAAATCTTCCCTTATAGAACATATATTTTAAAGTGTAAGGAGTGAAGAGTAGAAACAGATATAAAAGCTCCCAAATTATTCCCTAGTGTCCAGAGACACCATGCAACAGCAGAAAGTAATCCCCTTCTCTTTGAAAGGGTAATGGTAGACTAAAAAAGCAAAGAGGCAGTATAGTATTGTGGACTGCACTTGGACTTTGGCATTTATCTGGATTCCTGACCCTCCTTCATCATTTATTAGCTGTGTAACTTTTGTGGATAGTCATATTATCTCTCCAAGCCTTAAATTTCTCTTTAATAAAATGTAGGAAACAGTACCTGACTGGGCTGTTGTGGGGATTCAATAAAAAATGCTAACATTTAAAAATGAAAGAGTCTTATATAGGCTTATAAGACCTTGACATTTTGTCAAATGGACTAACACCCATCTATTATTACCATCATTTAATAAAAAGAAAAACGTTAGCAAAATTTATGAACAGAACATCAGATTTTAAATATTAAATAAATTTATTCTCATTCTTGTTTTATTTTAGATAATTTTCACTGATATGTCTTCAAGTTTACAGATCCTTTCTTCAGCTCTGTCCAATTTGATGGTAAGCCCATTGAAGGAATGAATCTCTAATAACATAGGTTTGGTTTTGTTTTTAGCATTTCAATTTGACTTTATAGTTTCCCTCTCTCTGCTAAAATTTGCCATCTCTTAATGATTGCTGTTCACCACTTCCACTTGATGACTTAATACATATTCATAGTTACCTTTCTCATACAATTTTATAATTGAAATATAATTCGCATTCCATAAAATGCATTCTTTTAAGGTGTACAACTCAGTGGTTTCTAGTATATTCACAAAGTTGTTCAATCATTACCACTATTTAATTCCAGTACCTTTACATCATCCTGAAAAGAAACTATAATGTTTAGCAGTTACTCCCCAGCCCACCATACCCTCAACAACTGATAACCTCTATCTCATTCATTATACAAAATTACTTTGTATTACTTGGTATATTATTCAAAATATACTTTATGTCTATGAATTAAACTACACTGGATATTTCATACAAATGGAATCATGCATTGTGTGGCCTTTTGTGTCTGGTTTCTTTCACTTAGCATAAATTAGTTGTAGCATGTACCTGTACTTCATTCATTTTTATGGCTGAACAAGATTATATTATATGCACATGCCACATCTTATTTATCAGTTCATCAGTTGATGATCATTTGGATTGTTTCCAATTTTGGCTATCACAAATAACACTCCTAAAATATGTATGTTCAAGGATTTGTGTGGACTTATGTATTGAATTCCTTGGGTATATACCTAGGAGTGGAATTGCTAAGTCATATGATCACTCTATGTTTAACTTTTTGAAGAGCTTCCAAATGGTTTTCCAAAGTGGCTGTATCGATTGCTCACAAGATGGCAGAGGAGAAGGACCTTGAGCTCACCTCCTCTCATGAGCACACCAAAATCACAACTAACTGCTGAACAACCATCAATAAAAAGGACTGGAACCTGCCAAAACATGATATTCTACATCCAAAGACAAAAAGAAGCCCAGTGAGACAGGACGAGGGGCACACTAGTGATATAATCAAATCCCATATCCCCTGGGTGGGCAACTCACAAACTGGAGAACAATTATATTGCAGAAGTTATCTCACAGGAGTGAGAGCTCTGAGCCCCACGTCAGGCTCCCCAGCCTGGGGGGTCTGGCATCAGGAAGAGGAGTGCCCAGAGCATTTGGCTATGAAGGCCAGTGGGGCTTGAGTGCAGGAGCTCCACAAAACTGGGGGAAACAGAGACTCCACTCTTGGAGAGTGCACACAAGCTCTCTTGTGCTTTGGGATCCACGGCAAAAGCAGTGACTTCATAGGAGCCTGGGCCAGACCTACCTGCTGGTCTTGGATGGTCTTCTGGAGAGGCAGGAGGCAGCTGTGGCTCAGCATGGGGACAAGGACACTGGTGGCAGAGGTACCAAGGAGTATTCATTGGTGTGAGCTCTCCTGGATGCCTACAGTTTTGCACCAAGACCTGCCCCCACCCAATAGCCTGTAGGCTCCAGAGCCACAAAACCAGCTTTACAGCAAATGTTTAAGGAACTTCTCTAGGTAGAAAAGAAAAGACCACAACTAGAAACAAGAAAATTATGAAATGGGAAAGCTCACTGGTAAAGGCAAACATACAGTGAAGGTAGGAAATAATCCACACAGAATTATGATATCTAAACAAGTAATGGTGAGAGGACAAGAGTACAAATGCAAGATAGTTGAAATTGAGACAAACAACTTAAAACAATCATGTATAGGGACTTCCCTGGTGGTCCAGTGATAAAGAATCAACCTTCAAATGTAGGGGACGTGGGTTCAATCCCTGGTCACAGAACTAAGATCCCACATGTCGCGGGGCAACTAAGCCTGCACACCACAACTACTCAGCCCATGTGCCCCAACTAGAGAGCCCATGTGCCACAAACTACAAAACCCACTCATTCTGGAGCCTGTGCACCAAAACTACAGAGACCACACACTTTGGAGCACATGCACCACAACTAGAGAGAGAAAAAAACCCACATGCCACAACTAGAGAGAAGCCCGTGTGCTGAAATAAAGAGCCTGTGTGATGCAATAAGAGATCCTGCATGCCACAACGGAGATCCCACGTGCCACAGCTAAGACTCAATGAAGCCAAAAAAAAATAAAAACATCATATGTATATATAGGCTGCTATATCAAAAACTCATGTTAACCACAAACCAAAAATCTATAATAGATATACACACAGAAAAAGAAAAAGGAATCCATATACCACACTAAAGATAGTCAACAAATCACAAGAGAAGATAACAAAAGGAGGAAAAGAAAAAAGACCTACCAAAAAAATCCAAAACAATCAACAAAATGGCAATAGGAACATACATATCGATTATTACCTGAAATGTAAAAGGATTAAATGCTCAACCAAAAGACGTAGACCAGCTGAACTGATACAAAAGCAAGACCTGATTATATGCTGTCTACAAAAGACCTACTTCAGATCTAGAGACTCATACAGACTAAAAGTGAGGGGATGGAAAAAGGTATTCCCCATTTACATCAATAGACATATCATCCAGATAGAAAATCAATATGGAAACACAGGCTTTAAATGACACATTAGACCACATAGACTTAACTGATATTAATAGAGCATTCCATGCAAAAGCAGCAGAATACACATTGTTTCTAACTGCACATGGAACATTCTCCAGAATAAATCACATGCTGGGTCACAAAGCAAGCCTTGATAAATTTAAGGAAATTGAAATCATACCAAGCAACTTTTCTGACCACAACATTCTGAGATTAGAAATCAACTATAAGAAAACAACTGCAAAAAATACAAGCACATGGAGGCTAAACAATATGTTACTAAACAGTCAATGGATCTTTGAAGAAATCAAAGAAGAAATCAAAAAAATACCTAGAGACAAATGAAAATGAAAACATGGTGATCCAAAACCTATGGGATGCAGCAAAAACAGTTCTAAGAGGGAAGTTTATAGCCATACAATCTTACCTCAGGAAACAAGAAAAATCACAAATAAATAACCTAACCTTACACCTAAAGCAACTAGAGAAAGAACAAAAAAAAAACCCCAAAGTTAGTTTCAGAAAGAAAGAAATCATGAAGATCAGAAGAGAAATAAATAGAGATGAAGAAAACAATAAAAAAGACCAATGAAACTAAAAGCAGGTTCTTTGAAAAGATAAACAAAATTGATAAACCTTTAGCCAGTCTCATCAAGAACAAAAGGGAGCAGGCTCATATAGATAAAATTAGAAAGGAAAAGGGAGAAGTTACAATGAACACGATGAAATATGAAGGACCACAAGAGACTATTACAGGCAACTATATGTCAGTAAAATGGACAACCTAGAAGTGGACAAATTCTGAGAAAGGTACAACCTCCCAAGACTAAACCAGGAAGAAATAGAAAATAGGAACAGACCAATTACAAGTACTGAAATTGAATCTGTGATTTAAAAACTCTCAACAAACAAAAGTCCAGGACCAGATGGCTTCACAGGTGAATTCTACCAAACATTTAGAGAAGAGTTAGCACCTATCCTTGTGAAACTATTTCAAAAAATTGCACAGGAAGGAACACTTTTGAATGCATTCTATGAGGTCACCATAACACTGATACCAAAAACAGACAAAGATACCACAAAAAAGAAAATTACAGGCCAATATCACTAATGAATATAGACACAAAATCCTCAACAAAATACTAGAAAACCGAATACAACAATACATTGAAAGGATTATACACCATTATCAAGTTGGATTTATCCCAAGGATGCAAAGATTTTGCAATACCAAAAAATCAATCAGTGTGAAACGCCATATTAAAAAATTGAAGGATAAAAACCATATGATCATCTCAATAGATGCAGAAAAAGATTTTGATAAAATTCAACACCCATTTTTGATTAAAAAAAAAAACGCTCCAGAAAGTGGGCATAGAGGGAACATGCCTCAACATAATAAAGGCCATATATGATAAACCTACAGCTAATATCATACTCTATGCTGAAAAGCTGAAAGCATTTCCTCTAAGATCAAGAACAAGACAGGGATTTCCACTCTCACCAAGCTTATTCAACATAGTTTTGGAAGTCCTAGCTATGGCAATCAGAGAAGAAAAATAAACAAAAGGAATCCAAATTGGAAAAGAAGGAGTAAAATTGTCACTGTTTGCAGATGACTTGATACTATACATAGAAAATCCTAATGTGACCAGAAAATTACAAGAGCTCATCAATTAGTTTGGTAAAGTCACTGGATACAAAATTAATACACAGAAATCTGTTGCATTTCTATACACTAAGAGCAAAAGATCAGAAAGAGAAATTAAGAAAACAATTGTGGGATTCCCTGGTGGCACAGTGGTTAAGAATCCGCCTGCCAATGCAGGGGACATGGGTTCAATAACTGGTCCAGGAAGATCCCACATGCCGCGGAACAACTAAGCCCATACACCATAGCTACTGAGCCCATGTGCCAGAACTACTGAAGCCCACGCACCTAGAACCCATGCTCCACAACAAGAGAAGCCACCACAATGAGAAGCCCATGCACTGCAATGAAGAATACCTCCCACTTGCTGCAACTAGAGAAAGCTTGCACACAGCAACAAAGACCCAACACAGCCACACATAAATAATAAATAAATAAATAAAATTTAAAAAAGAAAACAATTGCATTTACCACTGTACCAAAAATAATAAAATACCTAGAAATAAACCTACCTAAGGAGGCAAAGACCTGTACTCTGAAGACTATAAGATGCTGATGAGAGAAATTAAAGATGACACAAACAGATGGAAAGATACACCGTGTTCTTGGATTGAAAGAGTCAATATTGTTAAAATGAACACAGTACCCAAGACAATCTACAGATTCACTGCAATTCCTATCAAACTACCAATGCCATTTTTCACAGAACTAGAACAAAAAATTTTTTGAACTTGTACAGAAACACAAAAGGCCCCAAATAGCCAAAGTAATGTTGAGAAAGAAAAATGCAGCTGGAGGAATCTGGCTTCCTGACTTCAGACTATATACTACAAAGCTATAGTAATCAAAACAGTACAGTACTGGCACAGAAACAGACACATAGATCAATGAAACAGGTTAGAAAGCCCAGAAAGAAACCTACTTACCTATGGTCAAAGGAGGCAAGAATATACAATGGAGAAAAGACAGTCTCTTCAATAAGGGGTAGTGGGAAAACTGGACAGCTACATGTAAAAGAATGAAATTAGAACATTCTCTAACACCATACAAAAAAATAAACTCAAAATGGATTAACGATCTAAATGTAAGGCTGGATACTATAAAACTCCTAAAGGAAAACATAGGAAGAACACTCTTTGACATAAATTGCAGCAATATCTCTTTGGATCTGTCTCATAGAATAATGGAAATCAAAACAAAAATAAACAAATGGGACCTAATTAAACTTAAAACTTTTGCACAGAAAAGGAAACCATAAACAAAACAAAAAGACAACCCTCAGAATGGGAGAAAATATTTACAAATGAAGCAACTGACAAAGGATTAATCTCCAAAATTTACAAGCAGCTCATGCAGCTCAATAACAAAAAAACAAACAACCCAATCCAAAAATGCGCAGAAGACCTAAATAGACATTTCTCCAAAGAAGATATACAGATTGCCATCAAACACGTGAAAGAATGCTCAACATCCTTAATCATTAGAGAAATGCAAATCAAAACTACAATGAGATATCATCTCACACCGGTCAGAATGGCCATCATCAAAAAATCTACAAACAATAAATGCTGGAGAGTGTGTGGAGAAAAGGGAACACCCTTACACTCTTGGTGGGAATGTAAATTGATACAGCCACTATGGAGAACAGTATGGAGGTTCCTTAAAAAACTAAAAATAGAACTACCATACGACCCAGCAATCCCACTACTGGTCATATACCCTGAGAAAAGCATAATTCAAAAAGAGTCATGTACCAAAATGTTCATTGCAGCTCTATTTACAATAGCCAGGACATGGAAGCAACCTAAGTGTCCATTGACAGATGAATGGATAAAGGAGATGTGGCACATATATACAATGAAATACTACTCAGCCATAAAAGGAAATGAAATTGAGTTGTTTGTAGGGAGGTGGATGGACCTAGACTCTGTCATACAGAGTGAAGTTAGAAAGAGAAAAACAAATACTGAATACTAACACATATATATGGAATCTTAAAAAAAAAAAGGTTCTGAAGAACTAGGGGCAGGACAGGAATAAAGACGCAGAAGTAGAGAATGGACTTGAGGACATGGGGAGGGGGAAGGGTAAGCTGGGATGAAGTGAGAGAGTGGCATGTACACATATACACTACCAAATGTAAAATAGATAGCTAGTGGGAAGCAGCCACATAGCACAGGGAGATGAGCTCGGTGCTTTGTGACCACCTAGAGGGGTGGGGTAAGGAAGGTGGGAGGGAGATGCAAGAGGGAGGTGATATGGGGATATATGTATTTGGATAGCTGGTTCACTTTATTATAAAGCAGAAACTATCACACCATTGTAAAACAATTATATCCCAATAAAGATATTAAATAAATAAACAAACAAATAAATAAATAAAGTGATATTAAAAAAAACATCACCTTTGAGAGGTCACTTTTAAATACCATCACCTTGGGGATTAGAATTATTTCAACAAATGAATTTTGGGAGGACCTAAATATTGAGACCATAGCAATCATATATTTTTCCATCCAATTTTTTTTTCAAACTTGTGTATTTGAGTCTAAAGTATGTCATTTGTAGACACAACACATTTGGATAATGTTTTTAATCCACTCTACCAGTCTCTCCCTTTTCTCTGAAGTCCTTAATCCATTTGCTTTAATGTAATCACTGCTAATGTAGGATTTTCATTTCCCATTTTGCTACATTTTTATATTTCTGATATATTTTTTAATCATTTATTCCTCCATGACTGCTCTCTTTTTTGTTTAATAGATATTTTCTAGGCTATCATTCTAAATTCTTTCTCATTTTTTTCATATATGCTTGTTATTTTCTGCATGGTTGTCCTGAGTGATTATAATTAACGTCAAGTTGAAATTAATACCAAATTGATTTCAATAGTATACAAAATTTTTGCCCCTCCATAGCTCCATTCTCCCACTTAGTGCTATTATTGTCAAAAATTACATTTTTACACATTGTGTGCCCATCAGCATAGATTAATAATTATTTTATGCTACTGTCTTTTCAATCATTTAGGAAAAGGAATAGTAATAAAAATACATTTAAACTGGCATATTTACCTATGTACTTCCCCTTATCAGTGTTTTTATTTCTTTGTGTGGATTTGAGTTAATATTTGATGTGCTTTCATTTCAGCCTAAGGACTCCATTTAGCATTTCTCTAGAGCAGGTCTAATAGTGACACACCTACTCAGTTTTTGCTTTTGGGGGAATATCTTAATTTCTCCTTTAGTTTTGAAGGATAATTTTGCCAATTACAGAATTCGTGGTTCATGGTGTTTTGCTTTTTGCTTCACTTCAGCTCTTTGAATATATTATCCGTTGCTTTTTGGCCTCCATGATTGCTGATGAGAGGCAGCTGTTAATGTATTGAGAATAACTTGTACATAACAAGTTACTTCTCTTGCTGCTTTCAAGACTCTCTGGTTTTTGAGAGTTTGATTCTAATTTTTTTTTATATGTTCTTTTTTAGCATCTTTATTGGAGTATAATTGCTTTACCATGGTGTGTTAGTTTCTGCTTTATAACAAAGTGAATCATTTATACATATACATATGTTCCCATATCTCTTCCCTCTTGCATCTCCCTCCCACCCTCCCTATCCCACCCCTCTAGGTGGTCGCAAAGCACCAAGTTGATCTCCCTGTGCTATGCGGCTGCTTCCCACTAGCTATCTACTTTACGTTTGGTAGTGTATATATGTCCATGACACTCTCTCACGTTGTCACAGCTTACCATTCCCCCTCCCCATATCCTCAAGTCCATTCTCTAGTAGGTCTGTGTCTTTATTCCTGTCTTGCCCCTAGGTTCTTCATGACTTTTTTTTCCTTAGATTCCATATATATGTGTTATCATACGGTATTTGCTTTTCTCTTTCTGACTTACTTCACTCTGTAAGACAGACTCTAGGTCCATCCACCTCACTACAAATAACTCAATTTCGTTTCTTTTTATGGCTAATATGCCATTGTATATATGTGCCACATCTTCTTTATCCATTCATCTGTTGATGGACTCTTAGGTTGCTTCCATGTCCTGGCTATTGTAAACAGAGCTGCAATGAACATTGCGGTACATGACTCTTTTTGAATTATGCTTTTCTCAGGGTATATGTCCAGTAGTGGGATTGCTGGGTCGTATGGTAGTTCTATTTTTAGTTTTTAAGGAACCTCCATACTGTTTTCCATAGTGGCTGTATCAATTTACATTCCCACCAAGAGTGCAAGAGTGTTCCCTTTTCTCCACACCCTCTCCAGCATTTATCGTTTGTAGATTTTTTGATGATGGCCATTCTGACCGGTGTGAGATGACATCTCATTGTAGTTTTGATTTGCATTTCTCTAATGATTAATGATGTTGAGCATTCTTTCATGTGTCTGTTGGCAATCTGTATATCTTCTTTGGAGAAATGTCTATTTAGGTCTTCTGCCCATTTTTGGATTGAGTTGTTTGGTTTTTTTGATATTGAGCTGCTTGTAAATTTTGGAGATTAATCCTTTGTCAGTTGCTTCATTTGTAAATATTTTCTCCCATTCTGAGGGTTGTCTTTTGGTCTTGTTTATGGTTTCCTTTGCTGTGCAAAAGCTTTTAAGTTTCATTAGGTCCCATTTGTTTATTTTTGTTTTTATTTCCATTTCTCTAGGATGAGGGTCAAAAAGGATCTTGCTGTGATTTATGTCATAGACTGCTCTGCCTATATTTTCCTCTAAGAGTTTGATAGTGTCTGGCCTTACATTTAGGTCTTTAATCCATTTTGAGTTTATTTTTGTGTATGGTGTTAGGGAGTGTTCTAATTTCATTCTTTTACATGTACCTGCCCAGTTTTCCCAGCACCACTTATTGAAGAGGCTGTCTTTTTTCCACTGTATATTCTTGCCTCCTTTATCAAAGATAAGGGGACCATATGTGTGTGGGTTTATCTCTGGGCTTTGTATCCTGTTCCATTGATCTATATTTCTGTTTTTGTGTCAGTACCATACTCTCTTGATTACGGTAGCTTTGTAGTATAGTCTGAAGTCAGGAACTCTGATTCCTCCAGCTCCATTTTTCGTTCTCAAGATTGCTTTGGCTATTCGGGGTCTTTTGTGTCTCCATACAAATTGTGAAATTTTTTGTTCTTGTTCTGTGAAAAATGCCAGTGGTAGTTTGATAGGGATTGCATTGAATCTGTAGATTGCTTTCGGTAGTAGAGTCATTTTCACAATGTTGATTCTTCCAATCCAAGAACATGGTATATCTCTCCATCTATTTGTATCATCTTTAATTTCTTTCATCAGTGTCTTATAGTTTTCTGCATACAGGTCTTTTGTCTCCTTAGGTAGGTTTATTCCTAGATATTTTATTCTTTTTGTTGCAATAGTAAATGGGAGTGTTTTCTTAATTTCACTGTCGGATTTTTCATCATTAGTGTATAGGAATGCAAAAGATTTCTGTGTATTAATTTTGTATCCTGTTACTTTACCAAATTCATTGATTAGCTCTAGTAGTTTTCTGGTAGCATCTTTAGGATTCTCTATGCATAGTATCTATAATGTATTTTTGTATGGATCACTTTCTGTTTATCCTACTTGAAGTTCATTGAACTACTTCGATTCATGATTTTTATCAAATTTGTGTAATTTTCAGCCACTATTTCCTGCAATGTTTTCTCTGCCATTTTCTCTCTTCTGTATTTATGAGACTCCCATTATGTGTATATTGATATCCCACAGGCTTTACTCATTTTTCTTTATCAATTTTACTTTTGTGCTTTGCACTGGATAATCTCAATTGACACATCTTCCAGTTCACTGATTTTTTTTTTCTCAGCCTGCTCAAATTGGTTGTTGAGCTCCTGTAGTAAAATTTTCATCTAAGTTATTTCACTTTTCACCTTCAGAATTTTTATTTGGTTCAGTTTTATAATTTATGTATATTTATCAATATTATCTATTTGGTGAGACATTGTTCTCATACTTTCGTTTAGGCTTTAAGAGATGGCTTTCTTTAGTTCTTTAAACATATTTTATTTTACTTTATTATTTTTTTTTCAAAATTCAAAAGGTTTATTACTCATCTATTAATTCTATTACATTTATTTATTCAATTTTATTGTTTTAAAATAATCAAAATAAATAGAGAAATTTATACCTATCTTATCTATATATGGAAGAACAGCTGGTACCCAAGGTGGCACCAACAATCCTAGCAGCTCTTACTTTACATATCCGTAGTAGTCAGCAATTTCCATTTCTTTTTCCCTCAAATGAAATGCAGTTTCCCCAAAGAGGTGTATTGGGCAGCATTCTCACGTTCTTTTTTTTTTTTTTTTAACGTCTTTATTGGAGTATAATTGCTTTACAATGGTGTGTTAGTTTCTGCTTTATAACAAAGTGAATCAGTTATACATATGCATATATTCCCATATCTCTTCCCTCTTGCATCTCCCTCCCTCCCACCTTCCCTATCCCACCCCTCTAGGCAGTCACAAAGCACAGAGCTGATCTCCCTGTGCTATGCAGTTGCTTCCCACTAGCTATCTATTTTACGTTTGGTAGTGTATATATGTCCATAAACATATCTTAAATGATTCATTTAAACTCTTTATCTATGAAGTCCAATGCCTGGACCTCATCAGGAACAATTTCTATTGACATTTTTCCCCATTTGGATAAGCCATACTTATTCATTTCTCTGTATGTCTCATACTTATTCTTCCTGAAAAATAGACATTTTAAATAATATTATGTAGTAACGCTGGAAATTTTATTTTTCCCCTCCCTAGAGTTTATTATTGTTGCTGTTTGTTGTTGTTGCTGCTGCTGGTAGCTGTTTTTTGCACTATTCTGAACTAATTCTGTAAAATCTCTATTCTTTTTTTATTTGACCACTGATATTTCTTCTTACTTAGTTTAGTGGCCAGCTAATGATTGGATAGAAATTTCCTCAAATTTATAGAACCAATAAGTCTCCCAGTTTTTACTGAGCAGTTCTGTGTGTATGTTGGTGTATGCTTGCAATACTCAGCCAGGAAGTTGACAACTCGCTTTAGCCTTCACTTAATGCTTGTGCAGAGCCTCAAGGTGAGGTAAAGGTAAGAACTTAGGGCTTTCTTAATTCTTTCTTGAGTATGTGTACATCCCTGGACATGTACACAACTCTGCATATTTGTGTGGCCTACTAAATTTACAGGATAGTGTCGGAGCTTTTCAAAGCCCTCTATAGACATCTCATCTCCCAGATTTTCCCAAATAACTTCATATTTTGTTAGCCTATTGTTCGCTCCAACTATTATCCAGCACCTCAAGTACCTATGATAAACAATTGTGGCTGACTTATTTTTTTTCCAAATTGCCCCATGAAAAAGTCACTTTGTACTGAGTAAACTCCTAGTCGGTCCAAATAAAAACAAACCTTGCAAGTGTGTGCTTCCAGCGAAACATTAGACTAAACAAAACATGACAATTCCCTTGGATTGGGACTTTGCAGGAGTTTCAAACTTATTTTGCCTCCTCCAGTGGCTGCCAAGATGCTTGTTTTCACTGTAACTGCAGGTAGTACAGTTCCAAGGTTACTGTGGGGGTGGGGAGAGGAGATGGAAGTAGGTTAAGTTAAAATGTTACAAAATTCACTGTTATTGCCAAGATTTAGTCTTTTCTTTTTTAAGTACTCTCTCTGGATTGCTGAAAATTTTTGGCTAATTTCCATAGCTATGGAAGTGTTAATTCTGACAATTTTTGTCTTTGATCTCATCACTAGTATAGAGGAGAGGAATTCTGGAGTTTCTTACACCACCATTCTTCCTGACATCACTCAATTAAAATTTATTTTACAGTGCTTGGCTAATAAGTCCCAACATCTGAGTCATCTCTGTATATGGTTCTGTTGGTTTCTTTATCTCTTGGTGATGGAAATATTTTCTTCCTTTTTTCTATGAATCATACATTTTAATTAAATGTTGGACAAGAGATATATAAGGATAGTAGAAATTGAAGTAAATAACATTTGCACCCAGAAATGGACCCACTTCTTTTATTAGGTCATTGCTTTTGGAATTTGAGGCAATCAAGTCAAGAGTTAATCTGGCTTTGGGTTTTGTGGTTGCTGTCATTACCTTCAGTGCACCACAGGCTTCAAGTTACTTCAGATTGCTCCAGAAGTTGGCTGTCATTACTTTGCATTTGGTGTGTATCTGTGGTTCCAGAAGGTTTTTCTTATTGTTCCTACTCCATCCTCAGCTTTCATTACTCCCTGCATGACTATGCTATGGAAATAGTCTCTCTCCATGGTCTTGCTTCTCTCCAAGTAGCAGACTTTGGTTGCTTGTTACTTGGAACTCTCCCCATGGTGGACTCATTCCACTGGTGTAGTCTAAGTCTTGGGCAGGGCTTGTGTTCCTGAAATGCAAGGTGAGACTTTCTCAGAGTTCCTTCTCCTCCCCTACCCCATGACAGTCTATTATGCCTTGTATGTTTGACAAATACTTGGTAGGAAAACTGTTCTGACTCTCCTCGTAGTAGCAGATATCTGTTTTGTGTTGGTTCACTATCCCGACCTCAAGATATTTTTTATGTCTTTCCTCCAGGATCAGAATGGCTTTTGCTTCTATCCTTCCCCTTAAAGCAGTGGATATCTGCCTAGTTCCCGGGGATGGGAGAAAGGGTTTACAGTCACTCCTCCAGAAGTCAATGGATTTTGCTTCTACACCTCCCCTCATAGTTTAAGGCTTATGCTTTGTATAACATAAGGCTCAAAAAATGTGTGTTTTATTCCTATCACCAGTGACTGTCAATCACCTTTTGCACCTCTTTCTCTTTCTCCTCTTGCCCACTTCCCTAACTTTGTCATGATTACTTCATGAATGCCTATGGAGAAGAGTTTGTGAAATATTTTAAACATCCCTTGTATCTGGGGGCTACCATTTATTCTAAAAGAATACTCAAACTCACATTAGGCCTTTAAGAATTATTTAAACAATTAAGTGATTAATTTTTCCCCTTTTCTAGGATAATTACCTCTTCCTCCTTTGCTCTATAAAAGATGAAGCATTTCATGTTTCCCATCACTCCTTGGAGGGACTTGTCATCATTAGCATTCAGCTCCCTTGGTTGACTTGCAACCTTAGTTCTTTGATGGGTTAAATAAATTGTGACTTGGAAGTTCAAGTTCAAGATAGTGATGTAAGAGTATCCTTAATTCACCTCCTCCCACAAACATACTGAATCTACAACTACATACAGACAATTTCCTCTTGGAAAAATAAAAACCCAAGCCAGCTGAGTAACTCTCATATATTGAGCAAATGAGGAAAACCACTGAGAATGTAGGAGAGGCTGAGACAAAAATCTCACCAGAAATCCCACCCACACAGGGGCAACTCACAACCAGGAAGACACTCAAAATCCCAAGCTTCTCCCTAATGAGCAAAAGGCTTGACCTCTACATCTGGCAGCCCAACTTTTAAGACCTACACTTGAGAGGCAAGCCCCCTCAAACATTTGCTTTTGAAAGCCAGTGGGGCTTGCATCGAAGAGACCTCTAAGGTATAGCAAACTGAGAAACAATTCTTATCATGCTTGTAGACCCACCCAGCCCAGGACCAAGTGAAGAGGCAGTGAAATGAAACTCTCCCATGAAAAAAAGGCACATTTGCTTATCTTAAAGCATTAGCTTGAGGGGCACACATCTAATTTAACACATATCTAGGGGACTACTAAAATATCCTGCGAAGATAGAGGCCAGTCGATGTCATCTTTGTACTCTCCCTCTTCTTCACTCCAGGTCACCAGTATCCCCCAGAAAAGAGATTCTACACTGGTAAGGCACCCCTATTTGGGGGAATGCTAACCAGGGAGCATCTCTAGATTGTTTGTCTCTGGGAGCCAATGGGACATGCTCATGGGTTCTACATGACTCTAACCAACAGGGAAAAAAATCTTGAGTGGATGCCACCCCCAGGTCACAGCAGAAAGGCAATGGATGGAGAGATCCATTCTTTCCATGAAAGAGGCCAATTAGCTTATTTTCATAGTTGCAACTGAGAGGCAGTCTTCTAATTAAATATGCATGTAAGGGCTGACTGTGATCCACTCCAGCAATCTTGTCGAGTGGGTCATATATTCATGATCTGCCTCTGCTGCATCATAAAGATGCTTACTGAGAGGAATAAGTGAACAAAGTGAGAATTTCAGCAAACCGATAGAAAATATAAGAAAGCACAATATAGAAGTCACACAGCAGACTAATATAACACTGAAATGAAAAACACATTAGAAGGGTTCAACAGCAGACTAGATGAAGCAGAAGAAAGGCTCAGTGAATTCAAAGATAGGGCAGTGAAACTCACCCAATCACATCATCAAAGAGAAAAAAGAACTTAAAAAATGTGAACAGAACTTAATGGAATTGTAGAACAATATTAAGCAGACCATATTCTGCATTATAGGGATCCTAGAGGGAGAATGGAGATAGAAAGGAGCATAAAACTTATTTGGAGACATAATGGCTGAAAACTTCCTTCACCTAGGGAAGGAAACAAAATCCCAGATCCAGAAAGCCCAGCAAGTTCCACATAGAATGAACTGAAAGAGACCCACACCAAGACATATTATAATTAAAGTGTCAAAAATTAAAGCAAGGAGTGAATATTCAAAGCAGTAAGAGAAAAACAACTCATTACATACAGGGGAATCCCCATAAGACTATCAGCAGATTATTTAGCAGACACTTTGGAGGCCAGAAGGGAGTGTCATGATGTATTTAAAGTGCTTAAAGAAAAAAAACTGCCAACCAAGAATACCCTACCTGGCAAAGATGTCCTTCAACTTTGAAGAAGAGATAGTTTCCAGAGAAACAAAAGCTAAAAAAGTTCATCACTACTAGAATAAATAATAAAGGGACTTCAAGCTGAAATGAAAGTCACTTATTAATAACAGGAGAACATATTAAAGTATAAATCTCACAGTTATGGTAAAATTCAGAAAAATCTAATGTTGAAAAAGTGGTGAGTTAATCACTTATAAAGCTAGTATGAAGGTTAAAAGACAAAAGTAGTAAAAATATCTATAACTACAATAATTTATTAAGGGATCCACAAGATAAAAAGATGTAAATTGTGACATCAAAAACATAAAATATGGAGAGAATAAAAATGTAGAGCTTTGCACTACATTCAAACTTGTTGTTATCAACTTAAAATACATTGTTATAAATATAACTAGTTTTATATAAGCCTGATGGTAACCACAAAGCAAAAACCTAGAGTAAATACAGAAAAGAGAGAGAGAGGTGGGGGAAAAGGAATCTGAGCATATCAGTACAGAAAATAATAAATTTATATGCCAACAAGTTGGACAACCTAGAAGAAGTTGATAAATTTCCAGAACCATGCAACCCACCAACACTGAATCATGAAGAAAAAAAAAAATCTGAACAGACCAATTACTAATAAGGGATTGAATCAGTAATCAGAAACCCCCAGAAAACAAAAGTCTAGGATCAGATGGCTTCACTGGTGAATTCTACCAACCATTTAAAGAAGCATTAATACCAATCCTTCTCAACATTTTTCAAAAAATAGAAGAGAAAGGAACACTTCCAAACTCATTGTATAAGGCCGGTGTTACCCTGATATCAAAATGAGCCTAGGATGCCACAAGAAAAGAAAATCACAGGCCAATATCCCTGATGAACACAGATGCAAAACATCCTCAGTAAATATTAGCAAACAAAATTCAACAGTACATTAAAAGAATCATGCATAATGATCAAGTGGGATTTATTCCAAGGGTTCAAGTATGTCTCAACATCCACAAATCAATCACTGTGATACAAAACATTAACAAAATGAAGGATAAAAATTATATGATTATCTCAATAGATGCAAAAAAAGCATGTGACAAAATTCAACATTCATTTATTATAAAAACTCTGAAGAAAGTCAATGTAGAGTGAACATACCTCAACATAATAAAGGCCATATATGACAAACCCACAGCTAACATCATACTCAGTGACATGAGTTGAAAATCTAAAAGCTTTTTCTCTAAGATCAGGAACAAGGCAAGGAAGCTCACTTTCATCACTTTTTTTCCACCTTATGTGGAAGTCCTAGCCAGAACAATTTAGGCAAGAGAAAGAAATAAAAGGATTCAAATCAGAAAATAAGAAGGACAATTGTCACTATTTACAGATAATATTATATGTAGAAAATCCTAAAGACTCCATCAAAAAGTTTTAGCACTAATAAACAAATTTAGTAAAGTTGCAGGACACCAAATCAATATTTTAAAAATTGTTTGTGTTTCTATATACCAATAGTGAACTATCAGAAAGAAATTTATGAAAACAATCCCATTTATAATTGCATCAAAAAGAAAAAATATCTAGGAATGAATTTATCCAAGAAGTTGAAAGACCTGCACACTGAAAACTACAAAACATTGATGACAGAAATTGAAGAAGACACAGGTAAATGAAATGCTATTCTGTGGCCATGGATTGGAAGAATTAATATTGTTAAAATGTTCCTACTACCAAAGTAATCTAAATATTCAATGCAACACCTATAAACAGTCCAATAGCATTTTTCAAAGAAATAGACAAACAATCCTAAAATTTGTATGAAAACATAAAAGACAACAAATAGCGAAAGCAGTCTTGAGAAAGAACATAGCAGGAGGCACCACACTTCATGATTTCAAATTATCTTGCAAAGCTATAGTAATAATAACAGTATTGTATTGGCATAAAACAGGCACATAGACCAGTGTAAGAGTTTAACAAGCCAAGAAATAAACCCACACATATATTGTCGATTACTTTATGACAGAGGAGCCAAGAATATACAATGGGGAAAGGACAGTTTATTCAATATATAGTTTTGGAAAAACTGGACAACCACATGCAAAAAAAAAATGTAACTGGACCCCTATCTTATACCATACACAAAAATTAACTCAAAATGGACTAAAGACTTGTATGTAAGACCTGAAACCATAAAACTCTTGAAGAAAATATAGGCAGTAAACTTCTTGACATTATTTTTGTTGATGATTTTTTTGGATTTGACACCAAAAGCAAAGGCAAAACATGCGAAACTAAACAAGTGGGACTACATCAAACTGAAAGCTTCTGCACAGCAAGGGAAACTATCAATAAAATGAAGACAATCTACCAAATGGGAAAAAATATTTTCAAATCATATATCTGATAAAAGGCTAAAATCGAAAATATATAAATAACTTATAAAACTCAATAACAAAAAAAGAAAAAAAAAACACAATCTGATTTTTAAAATGGGCAGAGAATCAGAATAGACATTTTTCCATACAGATGACCAGCATGTACATGGAAGTGTGCTCAACATCACTAATCATTAGGGAAATTCAAATTAAAACCACAGTGAGATATCACCTCACACCTGTTAGAATGGCTATTATCAAAAAGACAAGAAATAACTACTGTTGGAGAGAATGTGGAGAAAAGGGAAAACTTGTGCATTGTTGGTGGGAATGTAAATTGGTGCAGCCACTATGGAAAGCAATATGGATGTTCTTCAAACAATTAAAAAATAGAACTAAGTTATCATCCAGCAATTCTGCTTCTGGATATTTGTCCAAAGGAAATAAAAATACTAACTTGATAAGATATCTGCACTCCCATGTTCATTGCAGCACTATTTACAATAACCAATACATGCAAGCAACCTGTGGTCATCTATGGATGAATGGATAAAGAAAATGTGACATATATTTATATGTATATATATATGTGTGTATATATATATATATATATATATATATATATGTATCAGCCATAATAAAGGAATGAAATCTTGCAATTCACAACTATATGGATGGACTTTGAGGGCATTATGGTAAGTGAAATAAGTCAAACTGAATAAGTAAATACCATATGCTTTTACTTATATGTGGAATATAAAAATCAAACAAACAAACAAATGAAAAACAAAATAAAAATGCAAGTCATGGATAGGGAGACCATATTGGTGGTTACCTGAGGTGGAATTTGGGAAAAATGGTTTAAAGGGTTCAAAATGTACAAGTTTTCAGTTTTAAAATGAATAAGTCATGAGGATGTAACAGCATGGTGACTATAGTTAATAATACTGTATTGCATATTTGAAAGTAGCTAAGAAAGGGGATCTTGATAGTTCTCATTACACACAAAAAATTTGTAATTATGTATGGTGTCAGATATAAACTAAAATTATTGTGGTGATCATTTCACAATGTGTACAAATATTGCATCATTACATTGTACACCTGACACTATATAATGTTATGTCAATTATACCTCAGATTAAAAAAAAGTAATAAAAGAAATAAAAGGTAGATAAGGTGATATATATATATAGATATATATATAGATATATATATATACAATGGAATACTCTTCAACCATTAAAAAGAAGGAAATCTTGCCATTTTTGAAAACAGGGTTGGATCTTGAGGATATTATGCTAAGTGAAATATCTCAGAAAAAGACAAATACCATATGATCTCAATAATATGTTGAATCTAAAAGATAAACTCATAGATACAGAGAACAGATTTGTGGGGGTGGGAGGTGGGTGAAATGGGTTAAGGGAGTCAAGAGTTACAAACTTCCAGTTATAAAATAATTGAAATGACATGCAATGTACATCATGGTACGTACAGTTAATAATAACTTATTGTACATATGCAAGTTGCTAAGAGATTAGATCTTAAAAGTTCTCATCATATTTAAAGAAAATTGATAACTATATGTGGTGATGGATATTAACTAGACTGTGCCGATCACTTTGCAATATATACAAATATCTATAATTTTTATCTTGCACACCTGATACTAATATAATGTTATATGTCAATTATATCTCAATAAAATAATTGTGATTTGTAGATTAGCCAGATATTTTTCTAATTGTTTGAATAGGAGTGATGTTCTCTTACAGCTTTCTATATCTTAAGTAGAAGCAGAGTCAAAATTACATAAGTTAAATTTATAAAAGCCAAATGCTATTCTCCTTTTTCTCATTTTGTTGCAGGCCAGCATTAAGGAACCATGGTGATTTTGTATGTAAAGTGTTTGGCTTATTGCATGATATATAGTGTCCTTTTGATTAGTGATAGTTGTTGTTTTTGTTATCGTCATCTTCTTCTTCATTGTCTTTATTTATTTAGGGACCCAGTTAAACAACATATGACCAATTGCCTAGGACTTGTCTCTCCAACATGCCAGAGGGGAGAATCATTTCTCCTTTATTTCTCATTCACTCGTCACACAACCTAAACTCAATGAATTTACTAGAAAATCCATGTCAGCATAATGGACAATGCCAATATTTTTAAGTCTTTTCCTTGATCAAATTAGAGTTACTGAAAGAAAAGAGAGGGCACTATTTGGTTCTTAAATATGTAATATAAAGCAAGTTGTGAGGACTGGAGATACATATATGTCTCCTATATATATATATATATATATATATATATATATATATATATAGTTAAGAAGTTTGGTTTCAGTGTCAAGCTAGTCTCAAAATTAATTAGTCAGAAGCTCCTGTTTTTAACGAAGCCCTTAGCACTTACTTTTCACTTGTTAGTTCATTTACTCCACCTGCTACCTGACAAAACAATTCACACTAGTAGTAATCAACACTATTAAACAGAACCTCAAATTTAATTTTCCCTTCCATGGTTCTTACTCTCTCATGCGTACATGAAAGGTTCCTGCCTAACACATTGCGTAGCACCATAAGTACAGTAGGTGAATCTACAGAATATGATTAGAGGGTCCCCAAATTGGTCAACCTAGAACAATGCTTAAACTCTCTGCTGAATTTTACAAGACAGAAACTCCTAGTCCCTCTGTGCCTTCTGTGTGAACTAGGTAAGGGTGGGGGAGGAGGCTTCTATTTGACTCTGAACTTTTCTTCAAGCATCCCTCCACTTCTCACCCTTGGTTCCTTACTTTCAAGAAGTAATTATATCCCCTGACATGAGTGGACATGTGCCTTTGGTCATATCTGATGTGTCCTGTCATCCCTGTGCTTAAAACCTATTGCCCTCAGGACAAATTCCTTAAAAAGTTATGCAAGTTTCTTTGTAAGCCAGGCCCTGTCTATTTCTCCAGCCACATCTCTCATCACTCCCCACCACACACTATACTTCAATCACACAATATTCCTTGTAGTTCCTCAAATGCAGCATGTTCTCTCATGTCATCCCTGCCTTTGCATCTTTGCCTGAAATGTCCTTCTCTTTCAAGCCTGTTGCCTCTATTGACTTAGGTTTCACCAGTGAAATGTGTTGAGGTGAAGATTAAATGAAATAACATGTTGAGCAACAGGTACAGTACTTGGCCTTCTTTCATTTACTCATTCATTCAACAAAAATGTATTGAACTTCTACCACATGCATGATATAGTGCTAGAAGCTTAGGCTACAAAAATGAATACACTGCCTTCAAGGAACTGAGTCCTTGAAAAGAAACTGACAGATGAATAAATACAACAGGATAAGTGCTGACAAAGAGTTATGCATATTGGGCCATGGGAACATAGAGAAATTACTTAACACAACAGGAGAGGACAGGGAAGAAGAAAAGTGGCTGGTGGGGGAAAGTTTTAGGAAAGGCTTCCTGAAAGAGTTGACATGATTCCTGAGTTGACTCTTGGAAAGTGAATAGGAGGTAGCCAGAAAAACAAATTATAAGGTGTGGGGGTTAGGTGGTTGTGGACAAGGATTCTAAGCAATGGGGAGAGCATGTAGAAAGGCCCAGAGATGAAAGAGGGTCATGGTACTTTAGGAAACTGGCTCGAACATATGTACATACAGGGAACTGGTATTAAAGGAGAATTAGGAACCCATAGTAGGCATTTATTATTCTAGTTTGCCTCCCTCTCTCTTTTTCTCCCTCCCTCCCTCCTTCCCTCTCACCATTCATCCTTTCCTTTCTTTCTTTCTCTTTTTTTCCTGCTTTCTTTTTCTGTTTCCTGATGATCTCTCATCATGTTTCCTCTAGAAGTCACAATAGCTCCCTATGCCTACCCTTCTGCTTGCTTATTAAAGTCCTTCATAATCTGACCCCTCTTTATCTCTTCACTATTTGCTCCAGTTACTCCTCAACACATACTCTCTGCTTTAGACAGGCTGGTCTCCTCACTGCCTTTAAATGTCCTATAATCATTTTCACTCCTATGTGTTTGCTCACACTCTTTACCATACTTAAAATGCCCTCTCTGCTTATGGCTATCAGAGGTGGCAAACTCAAATGCCTGCAAAGATCAGGCAGGTAATATAAATGAGTGAAGCTGATCAGGTATAATACAGTAGAGAATGCTAGGGCTTATGGTAAACTTCCATTTCTTCATATTTAAAATGGGATTATAAAATCAACCTTAGAGTTTTTCTTAAAGGTCAAATGAAATTATGAGGGCAAAGCAAGTGACTTCATATAGTAGTACTTACTTAACAACTGGTAGCATTTATTTTTTGCTGAGATTTTCTATTTTTTAAATTTGTTTCAAGGTAAGTTATAATTTCTTTTTAAAGTGTTTTATCACAGCTTCTTTAAAATCATTGTCAATTAGATCCAATATCTGATTCATCTTGGTGTTGATGTCAACTTGTGATTTTCCTGGTTTTTGGTATGACGGGTGATTTTTGAGCATATCATAGATATTTTGTCTATCATTTTAGGATATTCTGGGTCCTATTGAACTCTTTTATTTTAGCAGAAAGTGTAGGGCTAGCATGCAGGCCCTGGTATACTTTTGTGAGCTGTAATTTCAATGGCAGCTTAATTTTCATAGCATTTGCTGGGTTACTTTGATCCTCTTGTTTTAGCTGCTTCTACTGAGACTTCCACTGGTTACACTGGTTTCTGTTGGTACTGCCTAAAGGGATGGGAGGGGATTACCCAGGCTGACCATCTGGATGGATGGGGTGTCTCTCCATGGGATTGTGGTGTGATGGAATCTCTCTACTACCTGACCCCCTCTTGAGATGCCCCAGTCTCTCTGAGGAGAAGACTCTTGGCCTGAGAGGACAGAGACTTCCAAGGCAGCCACTTATTATGGTTACTTCTCTCCAACCAGTTCTGTCTGCCAGCCCCAGTGTCTGGGTTCAGGAGGAGAGTCTCAAGGTTAAGAGAACAGAGATTTCCTGGACCAGGTCATCTGCTGCAGCTGGATCTCTGTCCACCAGTCTCAATATCTATTTATGGGTAGGGGAGGACAGTCTCAGGCCTGGCAGGAGTGTCTCCCTTGGCTCTTTATTTTTGGCTGGGCTCCTATTTGATACTCCTTTCTGGAAGTGTCAGGATTACTTGATGTCAGATGGACTCATTTCACCCAGGAAAGGAATCTGCTTACTTGGGCTGTCTTCTGTCACTAAGTCATGGGAAGGGAGACACTGGCTCTAGGTCACCTTCTTTCTCATGGTGGACACAAGATGTATTTCACTTTCTTCCTACCACCTTTCAAAATTCTCCTTTGGTTGTCTCTTGGGCCATTTGCAGAGTTTATAATTTTGTTTAGTGAGGAGAAGGGGAAAACAGGCATATATCATCTTGTCTTGACAGGAAGTCTCCACATTTATTCTTAATAAGAGGAATGACAGAAAGAAAAAGTTGTATAGACTGACTGGTAGAATTAATGATGGTATTTATTTTATTTTCCTATTTAAGTAAAATTGAAACTAAAATTAGTCATCAGTCCCTGCAATGAGATGGCATAGTGGAATAAGCAGAGCTTTGTAATCCTGAGTTTGATTTCCAGCTCTATCACTTCTTAGTGGGGTGACATTGGGCAAAATGACAACTTCTTTTAGCCTCATTTTCATAGACTTAAAATGTATGTACTAATATCTCCCTTTTAGAGTTTTGTGATGATTAAATAAGACAATGTATATACTATATTTAGCACAGGTCTGGTCCATGCTCACTTGATAGTAGTTATCTTTATGTATTATTAACATCTCTCTTCTAGAATCCCATTCCCTTCTTTGTCAGAGATCAACCCCCTGACCACTAGGTGAATTTTAGAGTACTTTCTCCATTCTTGAGGATAAAAATAAGTAGCTTTCTTCTAATGATGGCCAACTTCCAGTCTATGGACTATCTATGGCAAAAACCCTACATGCTGTACTGTACACATCTGTACAAGTGTTTAAGTTTTTTTCTCCTTTGTCTGTTGAAAGCAGGGATCCCCACTTCAGGATTCCAGCAGATGTTTCTTTATTTAAACTGCATTCACTGAGAGGAAGGAAAGAGAGACAGACACACACAAGGAGGAAAGAGGTCTGGGTCATAGCAACACATTTATTCAGAGGCCACAGTGCCAGGAAAAAATGTGCACACCAATTGTAATTTGTTTTTTCCGTTTTATTTGATTTTTTTAAAACAGGAATTTCTTGTTTCCTTAGATACTAATTAAATCTCAGTTACTGAGAACTGGTCAGCGGTCTTTCGATGTGGTGATAGATGGCTAGATACTGTATTTATTGTATCCCCTAGCAGGAAATTTGATAGAGAATTTTTATTTCAGTGCAGTGACTGGTTTTGTCTTCATGTGTATGTTTTTGTTTCATATGCAGTGTACACTGAAACATATACCAGAAGAGGAATTAAGTTTAGGGCAATTGTTTATTTTCAGGTTTGGGTCTATCTTTTATTTCATGTTTCCTATACATCAGCTTTGTTGGCTCTGGATAATTGTCACTCTTTAGAGCATGTCATTATTCCATCTAACCCACTATTTTAACCTGTAGCCTTTGTTTAGATTAAATTTGCCCATTGTTCTCAACTACAAATTCTAACTTCAGCTGCTTTAACACTATGCCAGAAAACATTGGTTGAAACATGAAAAATTTAGTCAAACTAGTGATTAGGTATCAAATAGAACAAAATTCCATTCCAAACTGTCTGCCTGGATTCAAAGTTGTTTTTGTAACTGAACTCAATCACTCTGGTCAGTAAGAGAATGTAAAGTCTGGAAAGAAACCTGTGTTGAGGAAAAGTCCTGGAGGACTAACCAAAGACTTAATTCTGGGCAGCATTGGATTCAAGTCCCATTCTTTGAGATGTTTGGTCTCTAGATGAAGCCAGGAATAATATGGACCATCCTGGTTAAGTTCACAGGAACAACTGTGTGGCTAGGACATGTATGGAGATGAAGAATTACAGAAATATCTGCTAAGCAGTAAGCCAAGTGAGTTGTCCCTCCTTAGCAAAGACAACTATCTTTAAAGGAGACATGGCATGGTAGAAAGAACAGGTCTTTAGAGTTAGGCAGAATTGACTTTGAACTACCTTTATTATACATGTGACTGAGGAGGTTATATAATCTCTCCAAGTCTCAGTTTCATCATCTGAAAAATGGGGCTAATCAAATTATCTTAATTCAACTAATAAGGAAAACACTAATAACCTTAAAGGAAAAAGAGCAAAGAGCACAAGAAACTTACAGAAGAACAAAACATAAATGACTGAAAACTATAAAGAATTTCCAGCATCACTAACAATAAAGAAATACACATTAAATATGATGCTTAATACTGTATGTTTTCACTTGTATGTGGAATCTAAAAAATAAAATCAACTAGTGAATATAACAAAGCAGAAATAGACTCGCAGATAAACAAAACAAACTAGTGGTTAACAGTGGGAGAGGGGTGGCAGGAGGGGAAAGATAGGGGAAGGGGATTAAGAGGTAACAACTACTAGGTATAAAATAAATAACATACAAGGATGTAAAGTACACCACAGGGAATATAGCCAATATTTCATAATGACTTTAAATGGAGTATAATCTGTAAAAATGTTGAATCACTATGTTGTACACCTGAAACTAATATAATGTAAGTCAACTATAC
Organism: Balaenoptera musculus; assembly: GCF_009873245.2. Taxonomy (NCBI): domain Eukaryota; kingdom Metazoa; phylum Chordata; class Mammalia; order Artiodactyla; family Balaenopteridae; genus Balaenoptera; species Balaenoptera musculus. The sequence goes on along the minus strand of NC_045806.1, from coordinate 63,248,181 downwards.
TTCAATTAAAAAATGTGACACCACTTTTCTCTTTTCAGATTATCAAAGATTCCAAAAATAATAATGCAGTTTTGGCAAGGGTATGGCGAAATGAGCATTTTGTATACTGATGTAGTGTAAATTGATGCAACTTTTCTGGAAAGCAATTGCAAAATGTATCAAAAGGTTTCAAATAGTTCACAACCAATAACCTTTGACACAGGAATTTCTCTTTTAAAAACTTGGTAAAAGGGAATAGTCAAAAGCCCGACAAACATTAATTTGCAAAGTCACTCATTGCAGTATTATTTATAATAGCAATATTGGAAACCTAAAGGACCAACAATAGGAAAAAAGGTTAAATAAATTATCATTAATTTCTTTAATGGAATATTATGAAAAATTTTAAAGGGTATTTTAAACAATATTTATTCTTATTAGAAAACACTCATAATGTGAAGGCAAACAACAAAAAAATAATATATACAGTGTTGTCGCAGTTTACAAATATATATACATACTCTGTGTGTGTGTGTGTGTGCGTGTGTGTAAAACAATGAATGACTTGAAGGAAAGAAATATTTTAGTTAATTGTGAAGAGATTATAAGTCACCTTTTTTATTTTTGTTTTATTTTTCTGTAACTTTCAACATTACTACAATGAACATATTTTCACAATAAAAAAAATATAGGATGATAGCAGGATGGTTGTGAGGATTAAATGAACCAATTTGTCTAGTAACTTACACAAAACTGTGTAGGTTCTCTTGATTAAATCTTATCTTTTTTGTTTTATTTGACTGATATATTTTAAGTTCAACTAGAGTACTGATATCTTCCCCAACTTTGTTTCCAGTTCCAAATCGTGCACATTTTGGTAGTTCTGAATCAGAACTTACTTCACTCAAAACTCACCTTTTCTCTGATAGTTTTCTTCTCTGGGTTCCATCAAAAAGTATAGATAACATGAAAATATGTTCAAAATCACTAGGAATCAGAGAAATGCATATTAAAATCACAATGAGATATCACCACACACCATCAAAATGGCTAAAATTTTTTTTTAAATAGTGACAACACCAAATGCCAGCAAAGATGCAGAGAAACGATCACTCATACATTGCTGGTGGGAATGTAAAATAGTACAGACACTCTGGAAAACAGTTCCGCAGTTTCTTATCAAACTAAACATGCAATTACTATACTATCCAATAATTGCACTCTAAGGCATTTATCCTAGGAAATCAAGAATTATGTTCTCAGAAAAAATCTGTAAATGAATGTTCATAACAGGTTTAATTCATAATATCCAAAAACTGGAAACAACCCAGCTGTCATTCAATGGGTAAATGGTTAAGCAAAGTAGGTACATCCTGGTACTATGGTATGGATACAACATGAAATACTACTCAGAAATAAAAAAGAATGTATATTTTTAACATCTATATTGGACTATAATTGCTTCACACTGTTGTGTTAATTTCACCTGTATAACAAAGTAAATCGGCTATATGAATACATATATCCCCATACACCCTCCCACTTGTGTCTCCTTCCCACCCTCCCTATCCCACCCTTCCACGTGGTCACACAGAACCGAGCGGATCTCCCTGTGCTATGAAGTTGCTTCCCATTAGCTATCTATTTTACATTTGGTAGTGTATATATGTCCATGCCACTCTCTCACGTTGTCCCAGCTTACCCTTCCCCCTCCCTGTGTCCTCGAGTCCATTCCCTATGTCTGTGTCTTTATTCCTGTCCCGCCGCTAGTTTCATCAGAACCATTTATTTTTTAGATTCCATATATATGTGTTACCATACGGTATTTCTTTTTCTCTTTCTGACTTACTTCACTCTGTGTGACAGACTCTAGGTCCATCCACCTCAACACAAATAATTCAGTTTCATTTCTTTTTATAGCTGAGTAATATTCCATTGTATATATGTGCCACACCTTCTTTATCCATTCATCTGTTGATGGACACTTAGGTTGCTTCCATGTCCTGGCTGTTGTAAAGAGTGTTGCAATGAACATTGTGGTACATGTCTGTTTTTGTATTATGTTTTTTTCAGGGTATATACCAAGTAGTGGGATTGCTGGGTCATATGATAGTTCTACTTTTAGTTTTTTAAGGAACCTCCATACTGTTCTCCATAGTGGCAGTATCAATTTACATTCTCACCAACAGTGCAAGATGGTTCCATTTTCTTCACACTCCCTCCAACATTTACTGTTTCTAGATTTTCTGATGATGGCCATTCTTACCAGCGTGAGGTGATACATCATGGCAGTATTGATTTTAATTTCTCTAATGATTAGTGATGTTCAGCATCCTTTCATGTGTTTGCTGGCAATCTGTGTATCTTCATTGGAGAAACGTCTATTTAGGTCTTCCATCCAATTTTGGATTGGGTTGTTCGTATTTTTGATATTGAGCTCCCTGAGCTGCTTGTATATTTTGGAGATTAATCCTTTGTCAGACAGACTGAAGGAGAAAAACCATATGATCATCTCAATAGATGCAGAGAAAGCTTTTGACAAAATTCAGCACCAATTTATGAAAAAACCCTGCAGAAAGTAGGCATAAAGGTAACTTTCCTCAACATAATAAAGGCCATATATGACAAACCCACAGCCAACATAGTCCTCAAAGGTGAAAAACTGAAACCGTTTCCACTAAGATCAGGAACAAGACAAGGTTGCCCACTCTCATCACTACTATTCAACATAGTTTTGGAAGTTTTAGCCACAGGAAGCAGAGAAGAAAAAGAAATAAAAGGAATCCAAATTGGAAAAGAAGAAGTAAAGCTGTCACTGTTTGCAGATGACATGATACTATACATAGAGAATCCTAAGGATGCTACCAGAAAACTACGAGAGCTAATCAATGAAATTGGTAAAGTAGCAGGATACAAAATTAACGCACAGAAATCTCTTGCATTCCTATACACTAATGATGAAAAATCTGAAAGTGAAATTAAGAAAACATCCCATTTACCATTGCAACAAAAAGAATAAAATATCTAGGAATAAACCTACCTAAGGAAACAAAAGACCTGCATGCAGAAAATTATAAGAAGTTAATGATACAAACAGATGGAGAGATATACCATGTTCTTGGATTGGAAGAATCAACATTGTGAAAATGACTCTACTACCCAAAGCAATCTACAGATTCAATGCAATCCCTATCAAACTGCCACTGGCATTTTTCACAGAACTAGAACAAAAAATTTCACAATTTGTATGAAACACAAAACACCCCGAATAGCCAAAGCAATCTTGAAAAAGAAAAACGGAGCTGGAGGATTCAGACTCCCTGACTTCAGACTATACTGCAAAACTATAGTAATCAAGACAGTATGGTACTGACACAGAAACAGAACTATAGATCAATGGAACAGGATAGAAAACCCAGAGATAAACCCATGCACATATGGTAACCTTATCATTGATAAAGGAAGCAAGAATGTACAGTGGAAAAAAGACAGCCTCTTCAATAAGTGGTGCTGGGAAAACTGGGCAGGTACATGTAAAAGAATGAAATTAGAACACTCCCTAACACCATACACAAAAATAAACTCAAAATGGATTAAAGACCTAAATGTAGGGCCAGACACCATCAAACTCTTAGAGGAAAACATAGGCCAAACACTCTATGACATAAATCACAGCAAGATCCTCTTTGACCCGCCTCCTAGAGGAATGGAAATAAAAGCAAAAATAAACAAATGGGACCTAATGAAACTTAAAAGCTTTTGCACAGCAAAGGAAACCATAAGCAAGACAAAAGACAACCCTCAGAATGGGAGAAAATATTTACAAATGAAGCAACTGACAAAGGATTAATCTCCAAAATTTACAAGCAGCTCATGCAACTCAACATTAAAAGAACAAAAAACCCAATCCAAAAATGGGCAGAAGACCTAAATAGACATTTCTCCAAAGAGGATATACAGATTGCCAACAGACACATGAAAGAATGCTCAACATCATTAATCATTAGAGAAATGCAAGTCAAAACTACAATGAGATATCATCTCACACTGGTCAGAATGGCCATCATCAAAAAATCTACAAACAATAAATGCTGGAGAGGGTGTGGAGAAAAGGGAACCCTCCTGCACTGTTGGTGGGAATGTAAATTGATACAGCCACTATGGAGAACAGTATGGAGTTTCCTTAAAAAGCTAAAAATAGAACTACCATACAACCCAGCAATCCCACTACGGGGCATATACCCTGAGAAAACTGTAATTCAAAAAGAGTCATGTACCACAGTGTTCACTGCAGCTCTATTTACAATAGCCAGGACATGGAAGCAACCTCCGAGTCCATTGACAAATGAATGGATAAAGAAGATGTGGCACATAAATACAATGGAATATTACTCAGCCATAAAAAGGAACGTAACTGAGTTAATTGTAGTGAGGTGGATGGACATAGAGACTGTCATAAAGAGTTAAGTAAGTCAGAAAGAGAAAAACAAATATTGTAAGCTAACACATATATATGGAATCTAAAAAAAAAATGGTCATGAAGAACCTAGGGCTAATATGGGAATAACGATGCAGACCTACTAGAGAATGGACTTGAGGATATGGGGAGGGGGAAGGGTAAGCTGGGACCAAGTGAGAGAGTGGCATGGACATATACACTACCAAACGTAAAATAGATAGCTAGTGGGAAGCAGCCACATAGCACAGGGAGATCAGCTCGGTGCTTTGTGACCACCTAGAGGGGTGGGATAGGGAGGGTGGGAGGGAGGGAGATGCAAGAGGGAAGCGATATGGGGACTTATGTATATGTATAATTGATTCACTTTGTTATAAAGCAGAAACTAACCCACCATTGTAAAACAATTATACTCCAATAAAGAGGTTAAAAAAAAATCCTTTGTCAGTTGCTTCACTAGCAAGTATTTTCTCCCATTCTGAGTGTTGTCTTTTCATCTTGTTTATGGTTTCCTTTGCTGTGCAAAAGCTCTTAAGTTTCATTAGGTAACATTTGTTTATTTTTGTTATTATTTCCTTTTTTCAAGGAGGTGGGTCAAAATGGATTTTGCTGTGATTTTTGTCAAAGAGTGTTCTTCCTATGTTTTCCTCTAAGAGTTTTATAGTGTCCAGTCTTACATTTAGGTCTTTAATCCATTTTGAGTTTATTTTTCTGTATGGTGTTGGGGATTGTTCTAATTTCATTCTTTTACATGTAGCTGTCCAGTTTTCCCAGCACCACTTATTGAAGAGGCTGTCTTTTCTCCATTGTATATTCATGCCTCCTTTATCAAAGGTAAGGTGACCATATGTGCGTGGGTTTATCTCTGGGCTTTCTATCCTGTTCCATTGATCTATATTTCTGTTTTTGTGCCTGTACCATACTGTCTTGATTTCTGTTAGTTTGTAGTATAATCTGAATTCTGGGAGCCTGATTCCTCCACCTCTGTTTTTCTTTCTCAATATTCTTTGGACATTTAGGGTCTTTGGCATTTCCATAAAAATTGTGAAATTTTTTTCCAGTTCTATGAAAAATGTCACTGGAAATTTTTATAGGTTGAATCTGTATATTGCTTTGGGTAGTATAGTCATTTTCACAATGTTGATTCTTCCAATCCAAGAACATGGTATATCTCTCCATCTGTTTGTATCATCTTTATTTTCTTTCATGAGTGTCTTGTAGTTATCTGCATACAGGTCTTTTTCTCCTTAGGTTTATTCCCAGGTATTTTATTCTTTTTGTTCGAATGGTAAATGGGAGTGTTTCCTTAATTTCTCTTTCAGATTTTTTGTCATTAATGTATAGGAATGCAAGAGATTTCTGTGTATTAACTTTGTATCCTGCTACTTTACCAAATTCATTGATTAGCTCTAGTAGTTTTCTGGTAGCACCTTTAGGATTCTTTATGTATAGTATCATGTCATCTGCAAAAAGTGACAGTTTTACTTCTTCTTTGCTGATCTGGATACTTTTTTTCTTTTTCTTCACTGATGGCCATGGGTAAGACTTCCAAAACTGTGTTGAATAATAGTGGTGAGAGTTGGCAAACTTGTCTTGTTCCTGATCTTAGAGGAAATGGTTTCATTTTTTCACCATTGAGAACGATGTTGACTGTGGGTTTGTCATATATGGCCTTTATTATGTTGAGGTAATTCCCTCTATGTCTATTTTCTGGAGGGTTTTTCTCATAAACGGGTGTTGAATTTTGTCAAAATCTTTTTCTGCATCTATTGAGATGATCATATGGTTTTTCTCCTTCAATTTGTTAATACAGTTTATCACATTGATTGATTTGCATATATTGAAGAATCCTTGCATTGCTAGGATTAACCCTACTTGACCATGGTGTATGATCCTTTTAATGTGCTCTTGGATTCTGTTTACTAGTATTTTGTTGAGGACTTTTGCATCTGTGATCATTAGTGATATTGGCCTGAAGTTTTCCTTCTTTGTGACATCTTTGTCTGGTTTTGGTATCAGGGTGATGGTGGCCTCGTAGAATGAGTTGGGGAGTGTTCCTCCCTCTGCTATATTTTGGAAGGGTTTGAGAAGGATAGATGTTAGCTCTTCTCTAAATGTTTGATAGAATTCGCCTGTGAAGCCATCTGGTCCTGGGCTTTTGTTTGTTAGAAGATTTTTAATCACAGTTTCAATTTCAGTGCTTGTGATTGGTCTGTTCATATTTTCTATTTCTACCTGGTTCAGTCTTGGAAGGTTGTGCATTTCTAAGAATTTCTCCATTTCTTCTAGGTTGTGCATTTTATTGGCATATAGTGGCTTGTAATAATCTCTCATAATCCTTTGTTTTTCTGCAGTGTCAGTTGTTACTTCTCCTTTTTCACTTCTAATTCTATTGATTTGAGTCTTCTCCCTTTCTTTCTTGATGTGTCTGGCTAATGGATTATCAATTTTGTTTATCTTCTCAAAGAAACAGCTTTTAATGTTATTGATCTTTGCTATTGTTTTCTTCATTTCTTTTTCATTTATTTCTGATTTGATCTTTATGATTTGTTTCCTTCTGCCAACTATGGGTTATTTTTGTTCTTCGTTCTCTAATTGCTATAAGTATATAATTAGGTTGTTCATCTATGATTTTTCTTGTTTCTTGATGTAGGATTGTATTGCTATAAACTTCCCTCTTAGAACTGCATTTGCTGTATCCCATAGGTTTTGCGTCATCGTGTTTTCATTGTCATTTGTTTCTAGGTATTTTTTGATTTCCCCTTTGATTTCTTCAGTGATCTCTTGGTTATTTATTGGTGTATTGTTTAGCGTCCATGTGTTTGTATTTTTTACAGCTTTTCTCTTTTAACTGATATCTAGTCTCATAGCAATGTGGTCAGAAAAGATACTTGATGGGATTTCAATTTTCTTAAAATTACCAAAGCTTGATTTGTGACCCAAGATATGATCTATCCTGGAGAGTGTTCCATGTGCATTTGAGAAGATAATGTATTCTGTTGCTTTTGGATGGAATGTCCTATAAATATTAATTAAGTCCATCTTGTCTAATGTGTCATTTAAAGCTTGTGTCTCCTTATTTATTTTCATTTTGGATGATCTGTCCATTGGTGAAAGTGGGGTTTTAAAGTCCCCTACGATGATTGTGTTACTGTCGATTTCCCCTTTAATTGCTGTTAGCATTCGCCTTATGTATTGAGGTGTTCCTTTGTTGGGTACATAAATATTTACAATTGTTATATCTTCTTCTTGGATTGATCTTGTAATTATTATGTAGTGTCCTTTGTCTCTTGTAATAGTCTTTATTGTAAACTCTATTTTGTCTAATGTGAGTATTGCTACTCCAGCTTTCTTTTGATTTCCATATTCATGGAATATCTTTTCCCATCCCCTCACTTTCAGACTGCATGTGTCCCTAAGTCTGAAGTGGGTCTCTTGTAGACAGCATATATGTGGGTCTTGTTTTTTTATCCATTCAGCCAGTCTGTGTCTTTTGGTTGGAACATTTAATCCATTTACATGTAGGGTAATTATCAATATGTATGTTCCTATTACCATTTTCTTAATTGTTTTGGGTTTCTTTTTGTAGGTCTTTTCCTTCTCTTGTTTTTCCTGCCTAGAGAATTTCCTTTAGCATTTGTTGTAAAGCTGCTTTTGTGGTGCTGAATTCTCTTAACTTTTGCTTGTCTTTAAAGGTTTTAATTTCTCCATCGACTCTGAATGAAATCCTTGCTGGGTAGAGTAATCTTGGTTGTAGGTTTTTCCCTTTCATCACTTTAAATATGTCCTGCCACTCCCTTGTGGCTTGCAGAATTTCAGCTGAAAGATCAGCTGTTAACCTTATGGCGATTCCCTTGTATGGTATTTGCTGCTTTTCCCGTTCTGCTTTTAATACTTTTTCTTTATATTTAACATTTGACAGTTTGATTAATATATGTCTTAGCGTGTTTCTCCTTGGATTTATCCTGTATGGGACTCTCTGTGCTTCCTGGACTTGACTGACTATTTCCTTTCCCATGTTAGTGAAGTTTATGACTCTAATCTCTTCAAATATTTTCTCAGACCCTTTCTTTTTCTCTTCTTCTTCTGGGACCACTATAATTTGAATCCTACTGCATTTAAGGCTGTTCCAGAGGTGTCTGAGACTGTCCTCAATTCTTTTCATTCTTTTTTCTTTATTCTGCTCTGCAGCAGTTATTTCCAATATTTTATCTTCTGGGTCACTTATCTGTTCGTCTGCCTCAGTTATTCTGCTACTGATTCCTTCTAGAGTATTTTTTATTTCTTTTATTGTGTTGTTCATCATTGTTTGTTTGCTTTTTATTTCTTTTTCGTCCTTGTTAAACGTTTCTTGTGTTTTCTCCATCCTATTTACTAGATTTTGGATCATCTTTACTACCATTACTCTGAATTCTTTTTGAGGTAGACTGCCTATTTCCTCCTCCTTCATTTGGTATGGTGTGTTTTTACCTTGCTCCTTCATCGGCTACATATTTCTCTGTCTTCTCATTTTGTTTAACTTACTATGTTTGGGGTCTCTTTTTTGCCACCTGCATATTCGTAGTTCCCTTTATTTTTTTTTTAACTTTTTCTTTTAATTAATTAATTTAATTATTTATTTATTTTTGGCTCTGTTGGGTCTTCGTTTCTGTGTGAGGGCTTTCTCTAGTTGCGGCAAGCGGGGGCCACTCCTCATTGCGGTGCGTGGGCCTCTCACTATCGTGGCCTCTCGTTGTGGAGCACAGGCTCCAGACATGCAGGCTCAGTAGTTGTGGCTCACAGGCCTAGCCACTCCGCGGCATGTGGGATCTTCCCAGACCAGGGCTCAAACCCATGTCCCCTGCATTGGCAGGCAGATTCTCAACCAGTGCACCAGCAGGGAAGCCTCCCTTTATTTTTAGTGTCTGCCTGCAGTGGGTGAGGTTGGTTCAGTGGCTTGTGCAGGCTTCCTGGTGGAGGAGACTGGTGCCTGTGTTCTGGTGGATAAGGCTGGATGTTGTCTTTCTGGTGGTAGGCCTCTTCTGGTGGTATGTTTTGGGGTGTCTGTGAACTTAGTATGACTTTAGACAGCCTCTCTGCTAATGGGTGGAGTTGTGTTCCTGTCTTGCAAGTTGATTGGTATGGGACCTCCAGCACTGGAGCTTGCTGGCCGTTGGGTGGAGCTGGGTCTTAATACTGAGATGGAATTCTCTGGGAGAGTTCTCACTGATTGATATTACTTGTGGTCGGGAATTCTCTGGTCGTCCAATGTCCTGGACTCGGCTCTCCCACCTTGGAGGCTCAGGCCTGACACCTGGACAGAGCACCACGTCCCTTCCAGCCACACAGCTCAGAAGAAAAGGAAGAAAAGAAAATAAAAATGAAGAGTTGTTAGAACCTCAAACCAAATAGTAAAAGCAAAACTAAACCGACAAACTCACACAAAGAAACACACACACACACTCATGAAAAGAAAAATTAAAAAATACAAACAAACAAAAATAAACAAACAAAAAAAAAACAGGCAGAACCCTAGGACAAATGGTAAAAGCAAACCTAAACAGACAAAATCACACAAAGAAACATACACATACACACTCACAAAAAGAGAAAAAAGGAAAGAAAAAATTTAAAAAATTTTTAAATAATAAATAAATATTTAAATAAAGGAAGAGAGCAACCAAACCAATAAACAAATCCACCAATGATAACAAGCCCTAAAAACTGAACTAGGATAAACCTAAAACCAAAAAACAAATCAGATGCAGAAATCAATCCCCAAGTCTCTACTTGCTCCCAATGTCCACTGCCTCAATTTTGGGAACTTTCATTGTCTATTCATTTATTCCACAGATGCATGGTTTATCAAGTTGATTGTGGGTATTTAATCTGATGCTCCTGAGGCTGCATGGAGAAATTTCCCTTTCCCTTCTTCTTTCATATAGCTCCTGTGTTTCAGCTTTGGTTTTGGCCCTGCCCCTGCATGTAGGCCATCCTCGGGCCTTTTTTCCCTGCCCAGATAGGAGGGGGTAAAAGCAGCAGCCAATTAGGGCTCTCTTGCTCACTCAGGCAGGGGAGAGGGAGGGGTACAGTAGTCATAATTGGAATGCAGGATTACTCTGCAGCAGCAGAGGCCAGCATGACATTGCAACAGCCTGAGGCGTGCCCTGTGTTCTCCCAGGGAAGATACCCCTGGATCACAGGACCCTGGCAGTGGTGGGTTGCACAGGCTCCCTGGAGGGGAGGTGTGGATAGTGACCTGTGCTTGCACACAGGATTCTTGTTGGCAGCAGTGGCAGCATTAGAATTTCATGCCCGTCTCTGGGGTCCAAGCTGATAGCCGTGGCTCACGCCCATCTCTGGAGCTCGCTTAGGCAGTGCTCTGCCTTCTGTGTGCACAGAGCAGGAATCCCCTCTCCTTGCCCACCCCGAAACAATGTTCTCTTGCTTCTCCTGCAGGTCCGGACATTTTCCTGGACTCCCTCCCAGCTAGCTGTGGCACACTAGCCCTCTTCAGTTGTCTTCACACAGCAACCCCAGTCCTCTCCCTGGGGTCTGACCTCTGAAGCCTGAGCCTCAGCTCCCAGACTCCACCCGCCCTGGCGGGTCAGCAGAGAAGTGTCTCAGGTTGGTGAGTGCTAGTCAGCACTGATCCTCTGTATAGGAATCTCTCCGCTTGGCCCTCTGCACCCCTGTTGCTGCACTCTCCTCCATGGCTCTGAAGCTTCCACCCCGCCCACCACCCATCTCCACCAGTGAAGGGGCTCCCTAGTGTGTGGAAACTTTTCTTCCTTCACAGCTCCCTCCCAGAGGTTCAGGTCCTGTCCCTATTCTTTTGTCTCTGTTTTTTCTTTTTTCTTTTGCCCTACCCAGGTACGTGGGGATTTTCTTGCCTTTTGGGAAGTCTGAGGTCTTCTGCCAGTGTTCATTATGTATTCTGTAGAAGTTGTTCCACATGTAGATGTATTTTTGATGTATTTGTGGGGAGGAAGGTGATCTCCATGTCTTACTCCTCTGCCATCTTGAAGGTCCAAAAAGAATGTATTATTGATGCATGCAACAATTTAAATGAATGTCTAAGAAATTATGCTGAGTGAAAATAGAAAAGGTAATCTCAAAAAGTCACATATTATATTATTACATTTTTATATAATTTTTGAAATGACAAAATTGTAGAGAAGGATGGTTATTAGTTGTCAGGAGTTAGAGATTCAAGCAGGTGTGGAAGGCTGAGTGGAGAGCTAGGTGGTGGGTGTGGCTATAAAGAGATAACATGAGGGAGCCTTGCTAGATATCCAACATAGATTAGTTCTGTATTTGGATTTTGACAGTTGATACAGAAACCCCCGCAGTCAATAAAATTGTAGAGAACTTATAATGCACACACATATACATATACAAATGAGTACAAGTAAAATCGGGAAACTCTGAAAAAGATTGGTGGATTGTATCAAGGTCAATTTCTTGGTTGTAACATTATACTACAATTTTGTGATATGTTACCACTGGGGATAATTGGGCAAAGTATACAAGAGATTTCCTGTATTATTTCTTATAACTTCATGTGCTTCTATAATTATCTCAATAAAATATTTTAATTAAAGAATTTATGTATATATACCACATACCCTTGTTACCCTATGTATACTATGCCCTTGTAGGCATTGCTCCTTGTTCACCACAACTCCCTGTGAGCAGACAAGGTCTTGTATTTTTGTATCACCAGGATGCCAAACACAGGGTTGAGTGCACTAATTTCATTTTATTAAATTGGAAAGCAATACCCCCACAAAAAAAATAATTTTTGTGACAGTGGTAGAATTTGAGTTATTTTATTTTTCTTTATTTTTCAATTATTCAATAGTGCTATTATAAAAATGATTTGAACACCTACCAGTTTCTGAAAACTGGTAGAATATGAAGCTAACAGCAAAAAAAGGGAAAAGAAAAACAAAAAACAAAAGAACAACAACAACAAAAATATACCAATAGGTATTCCCTACCTTCTAGGCATTATTAAAAGCATTTTAGCATAATGCTTTAAAGTGAGTTGAAGTCCCAGCTTTGCCCCTCATTAGCCTTTGGGTAAGTTATTTAACCTCAGTTTCCTCATTCCATAAAATGTGGATAATAATAGTACCTATATCATAAGGTTGTTATGAAAATTAAATGAGCATGAAAAATGATTATTACAGTACCTGGAAAAGAGTAAGTGCTCAATAATGTTATCTATTTTTCCTATTGCTGATATCCTTCTGGTCAGCTCCTAGTATAGATGCTACTTAAGTGCTAAACCATGTAATACAGACAAAAGATATGTTAATATGTTCGTTTCTCAGAATGCCATAATAAAGTATCACAAATTTGGTGGATTAAAACAGAAACTTGCTCTCTAGAAGTTCTGGAGACTAAAGTCTGAAATCATGGTTGGCAAGGTTGGTTCCTTCAGAGCACTCTGAAGGAGAATCTGTTCCATGTTTCTCTCCTAGCTTCTGGTAGCTACTGGCAATACTTGGTGTTACTTGACTTATAGACTCATCTCTTCAATATTTTCCTCCATCTTCACATGGCATTCCCCTTGTGTATCTCTGTGCCTGTCCTCATATCTACCTCTTCTTATAAGGGCACCAGTTATATTAGATTTAGGTCTCACCTTACTCCATTATGACCTCATCTTAACTTGATTATATCTGAAATAACCCCACTTCCAAATAAGATCAGATTCACAAGTTCCTAGAGCTAGGACTTCAACATATCTTTCGGAGGAGGTGGGGGACACAATGCAACCCATAACAGTGGGTATTAGGAGTGAGGGTAATGACTGAAGACTGAAATAATTATTAAGAACATTTAGGAAGAAGTGGGGCTAGAGGTCTTGAATTGAGCAGGTAAAGAACAGTGGGCAGGGGAAGAAGAACAATGGCAATGGACACAGGCATAATTAGAAACATTACCTGATGAACAAATTCAATTATTTTCTCTTTATCTCTTCCTATATTTTGTCTCTGTTACTCACATTGTGCTTGTATTAACCTGTAAGCTCTTCATTAGTGTGAGAGCTTTTGAAGGATGGAGATAGCTTTTTCTTACCTGTCTCCCCTGCATTCTCTTACCCAAGGCTTGGCATAACACATGTACTCAATAAGGGCTTTCAGAACTGATCTGTACTTAGCAATGTTAGCAAGGAATTGATGATTGAAACAGTCTTCCAACTGATGCAAATAGACTTTTTTCTCTGCATGGGCTCCCCAAATATAATTAAATATGTTTCAAAGATCAGATTCGTATATTATGGTTTTTGTGAAGATGCAGTAGAAAGAGATCTAAGAGGCTGAACTTCTATCAGAGTTACAAGTTCTTTCTACCATAGGTGGTTGCCAAACTTTGCTTGAATGTCTTTGGGAATGGCTGACTTAGTACTTCTCATAACTCTAATTCTTAGAAAGTTTTATTTATTTGTTTGTTTGCTTGCTTGATTAAATATTTAGGTCAAATGTTTGTTTCTGTAATTAAGACCCATTGGCCTTAGTAACGCCCTCTGGGAATATACAAATTAGGTACTATTACAAAACCACAGTCCAAGAGTAATATTCAGTGGTGAAAGCCAAGGTAGAGGAAAGGCAGAGATACAATCAGCATTCCCAGAGTAAATCATTTCTGTTTGTATGTCTGGTGGACATATGCATTTGACCTACTCTCTCCTTGTAATTTCTTTGAATGTGATTTGTAAGGCAGAGCAGACAAGATTTCTGTTTGATTCAAGTCCAGGACATTAGCTGCACAAATATATTTTTACTCTTAAGATGGCTAACTAGGTCAATGGTTTAACATTGGAAAATGCCTACTTCTCTCTTCCTCTCCCCCAGGGCCTCTGAACACTGAAGTATGGCAGGAAACAAGTTTGAGTTCCTTCTTAGAGGTGTGTGTAAATCATGTCATTTCTTTTCAGGGAAGTCCAGACAGCCTAATTTACACTACCTGTTATTGATATGAGTACATATTGCAGATGGGGAAACTGAGGCTCACATGGATTAAATGAAGTGCTAAAATCACAAAGCTCATATAGTCTTTCCTAAAGTCTGGAACTCACTGTAAATGACCCAAAGAATGAACAAGAATTCTACAAATAGGGAAAGAAAATCACATGTGCAATTTTACAGTGAACCAGCCATAATCAACAAGCTGTTGGTGACAGGAAAAAGAATCAATCTCAAAAGTTTGTCCTAGGAATTTGATTCAGTCTCAATACTGTTCGGTGTTTCAGACCCATTAAACCTGAGATGGAGTGGAGTTCCAGCCAAATTAACATTGGGTGGACCAACACAATTTGGCTTTGCTTCTAGAGCCCCCATCCCACAGCAATCCCTTTCAGAAGTTGTGCAGTCAGTGTTGTACACTTCATCTTTTTTTTGTTTCCTTGTTTATATTTCTTTTTTTCTTTTTTTCATGTACAGCATAAACTAACATAACATTGTACACCTAATCTTAACCCACCAGTACACCACTTCTTTTTCCTCAAGGAGTATTACATTAGAAGAGAATTAAAGGTCTACTTCTTTGGTCAGCTACTTACTTGGAGTCATGGTGACCATTAACAAAGTTGAGACTCTGGGCCACCTGCTATCCAATCGATCTTGGACATTTCCTTTAAAAAAAAAGAGAGGGGCTTCCCTGGTGGCGCAGTGGTTGGGGGTCTGCCTGCCAGTGCAGGGGACACGGGTTCGAGCCCTGGTCTGGGAAGATCCCACATGCCGCGGAGCGACTGGGCCCGTGAGCCACAACTACTGAGACTGCGCGTCTGGAGCCTGTGCTCCGCAACAAGAGAGGCCGCGATAGTGAGAGGCCCGCGCACCGCGATGAGGAGTGGCCCCCGCTTGCCGCAGCTGGAGAAGGCCCTCACACAGAAGCGAAGACCCAACACAGCCAAAAATAAATAAATAAATAAAAGTTATTTAAAAAAAAAAAAGAGAGAGAGAAAGACATGATTATATCAAATAGTAGTACTGTGTTTTCCATGACTACATAATAGACAGCTGTGGCTTTGGCTGGGTATGCAATAACGGAATCACATTTTTGGTGATTTAAAAAAACTTCAATGCCTGCCTGGGCGTCAAATGAAATAACTTATTAGGAAGATTTTATTGCTACCCACAGGAAAGGAGACTTAGTTCTTGCTTTCTATTGGAAACTGTGAGTCCCATTTCATCCATACATTCTCTGTGGGCTTTGCCAACACACTGTAAAGGTAAAATTTTTAAAAATCAGTATCAGCTGACTTCCAAGGGAAATTTTCTGAGTAGTCACAGAGGTCAGCATAAGTTTTATGTAACTTTTACATCTCATTTGAATTTGTATGAAATCCATTTTATTATTTCATGAAATGAAAATCCCAGAGCTGGGTATAATGAGAATATCAATCCCAGGAATAATGACATACCATATCAGGCCGTTGGAGCTCCTTTCTGTAGGAGGATTTTATTAGGACTACTGAGAAAAGAAAGTGGCAAGGAGGACTGTGATACTAAGAGTTAGACCATAGTACGTTGGAATTTTAACTGTAAAACCAAAAGGAGAATAAGATACCCTTAATACTTCAGGAGATGATTGTGATTGTTGTTTGAGAGGGACACTTTGAGTTGGTATCATTCTGTATCACTTAAATATCCAGGCCTGGGGGTTCTTGTGCAAAATTTCTCAAGAGACAGTTCTATAATAAATGAAGATAGAAAAACCATTCTTTAGAAGAGCCCGATAAAAGAGTTTACCTGCTGGGATGATGTAACGACCTGAGAGAAAGTCTCTCCTCACCCCTTTAGGGAGCCTAGTAAGGTTTTTAATTCTGGTGGAGACACTCCTACTCTTCCTGTGAGAGAATAACATCTGTGATAACATAGCCAGAGACACATAAGAGAGCATGGGCAGGGCCACCAACATGGACAGCAGTAATGAGGTTAAACTCCAGTGACAATGTCAAGATCCAACCATCAGTTAGAAGTGCTAGAGTCAAGAAAAGCCACAAAGCAACAGAGCAGAGATGGCAGCATCAGACATTGTCAGGAAAACTTGGGCCACAATAAGGTATAATTGATCCATCTGGGGCACTACCATGGAAGGGAATGGGCTTGAGAGCCTTGGACAGCCAGCAAATTCTATGTGGGAACTTAGAAGTAGAAATTCCTTTGGTTTCCATTGACATGGCTACCAATATCTCTTAGTTTTCTTCCCCAGGTCTTTACTCCATCTCAATACACATACAGATGTGTAAATTCACCTTTCAGGAGCAACCCATGTCCTAATCACAGCTCTTTGCCAAGAGACACTTTGTGACTCTTCACACTAAATGGTATGACACCGTGGCATAGGACCATCTAAAATCTGAGACAGTTCCTTAAGGGTGGCCTCACAGGACAAAAGTGAGACCAAGTGTCAATTCCACAATCTTTCAATCAAAGCATCTCCATTTGATCTTTTTTCTACATTGAGTTCTATGTAAGTTTAATTTGAAGAAAGATTCTGCTTTTAAAAGTTGAAAACAACTAAACTAGTAAAATTTTCTCTGGCATCAGTCTCTTTTTGGTAAAATTGGGATAATAATAATATTTACAACATAACCTACAATAGTCCATTACATTATATCCTTGCACTAGCCTACCTCTCGCCAGGAAAATAGGAGCTCCCTGAGAGTAGGTAACTGTCATTCATTCATAAAATAAATAATCATTGAATGTCTTTTTTGTACCAGGCACTGGGGATAGGCAACTAGGCATTCATGATGAAAAAAATAGACACGGCTCTTGCCTTCCTGGAGCTTACTCTCCAATCGTTCCAAAGTCCTTACAACAGCCTACAGAGCCCTATATGATGGGGTTTAACTGACCTCATTTTCTGCTACTCAACCCCTTGTTCTTTGTGTTCTAGCCACACTGACCTTTTTGTTTTCTCTTCAACACTCCAGTTATGATCTACTGATGCACTATCTGTTCCCTCACCTGAAATGTTATATATATAGTCAAGCCTCTACTCCCTTCAATCTGCTTTAGTGTCACCTTCTCAAATTAAGCCCATTCTGACCAATGTATTTGCAATTTAACTCCGATTCCCAGTATTCATTGTCCCCCTTATTATGGTGTAATTTTTTCTCCACAATATTCATCACTTTCTAAATCCCATATAATTTAGCTGTTCATTATGTTTATCATTCATCTGTCTCCCCCTACTAGAATAGTACTTCCATTAAGGCAGAGCAAGATTTGTGTCTGTTTTGTTCATTTAATGGCCTAGAACAATGCTTGGCACAGAGTAAGTGCCTCAATTAATATTAGTTAAATGAATGGATTCCTAGAGACCTTTCCATATTCCCCCTCCCCCCATGTGACTCTGTGTCCACCCAGATTCCTTTATTCTGGTATCCTCAAAGAACTGCATTTTTCTTTTCTATTCCTCCTTTTTCTGAAAAAAAAAAAAAAGCCTCTCCGGTGTTTCATCCATTCAGGGGCCTGTTCTCTGTTAAGGAACCAACCAACTCCGCAGAGTCTAATACCTTAAAGTAACCTAGAGTATGTCCTTGCTTACAAACACAAATAAATTAGGATGGTTGGGAGATTTTAGGAATGATACAGAGCTGGTGTGGGAGATATTTGAGGCTAAGTAAGCCTTTTTCTGGTCACAAATTTCATCCCATACTATCTGCGGGTAGCAGAAAGACAGCCTGATATAATGGAAATACCTTAGGATTTAGACTCAGAAGCTATGGATTTCAGTCTTGACCTGCCACATATTTATTTGTGATATTGGGAAACTTACTTAAAACTTCTGATTCTCAATTTTTTTTATCTCAAGAATTGGGAGGGATAGTAGTAATTGTTATGCAGAGTTACTATGATGAGAAAATGGATCATATAATAACTAATGCACTTAGCCCGTATTAATCTCTCAGTAAATCATAGCTATCTTTTCCAGCACACTTTTCTATCACATGCGTGAACACAGCCTGAAGGTGGCTAGTGCGCCACAGCTAGTGGGGAGGGAGTCCGGGAAAATGTCTGCAACTGCCTAAGAGGCAAGAGTCCATTGTTTCGGGGTGCACGAGGAGAGAAGATTCAGAGAACCACCTAAACGAGCTCCAGAGACGGGTGTGAGCAGCGGTTACACATAATTTGTGCACATAAAATATTAGTTCTCTGTCTCACAAGGTCATGCTTATTAAATAACAATGGATTAAGAAACTATAAAATGCTGCACAAAGCTTAATTGGTTGTTTAGGAGACAACTGTTAAGTCAAAAGACAAAAATAATCTTCCAATGTATGCAAGTATGACAAGTATAGCAGTATGGAAACTAATTACCAATTAAGTCTAAATTTTAGGAGAAGATGTTGTAAGAAAGTAGGTATCATCTGATTGACAACTCAAGCTGCTTCCGAAAAAGTTAGCAAATATTAAACTGAAAAGCACATTCTAATTATGTGATGGAATTACTCTGTGAAATCTTTTCTTTGAAAGTACATCCTATGTTGGATTTTTAAAAACCACTTCAGGGAGACCTTCAAGATGGCAGAGGAGTAAGACGTGGAGATCACCTTTCTCCCCACAAATACATCAGAAATACATCTACATGTGGAACAACTCCTACAGAACACATACTGAGCACTGGCAGAAGACCTCAGATTTCCCAAAAGGCAAGAAACTACCCACGTACCTGGGTAGGGCAAAAGAAAAAAGAAAAAACACAGACAAAAGAATAGGGACAGGACCTGCACCTCTGGGAAGGAGCTGTGAAGGAGGAAAAGTTTCCACACACTAGGAAGCCTCTTCACCGGTGGAGATGGGGGGTGGCAGGGGGCAAGCTTCAGAGCCACGGAGGAGAGCACAGCAACAGGGGTACGGAGGGCAAAGCAGAGAGATTCCCTCACAGAGGATCTGTGCCGACCAGCACTCAGCAGCCGGAGAGGCTTGTCTACTCACCTGCTGGGGCGGGTGGGGGCTGGGAGCTGAGGTTCAGGCTTTGGAAGTCAGAACCCAGGGAGAGGACTGGGGTTGGCTGTGGGAACACAGCCTGAAGGGGGCTAGTGCATCACAGATAGCCGGACTGGGGTTGGCTGCGTGAACACAGCCTGAAGGTGGCTAGTGCGCCACAGCTAGTGGGGAGGGAGTCCGGGAAAAAGTCTGCAACTGCCTAAGAGGCAAGAGTCCATTGTTTCGGGGTGCACGAGGACAGAAGATTCAGAGAACCACCTAAACGAGCTCCAGAGACGGGTGTGAGCAGCGGTTATCAGCGCAGACACCAGAGACGGGAATGAAATGCTAAGGCTGCTGCTGCAGCCACTAAGAGGCCTGTGTGCAATCACAGGTCACTATCCACACTTCCCCTCCAGGGAGCTTGTGCAGCCTGACACTACCAGGGTCCCATGATCCAGGGACAACTTCGCCGGGAGAACACACGGCACACCACAGGCTGTTGCAACGTCACGCCGGCCTCTGCTGCCACAAGCTCGCCTTGCATTCCGTACCTCTCCCTACCCCAGCCTGAGTGAGCCAGAACCCCCAATCAGCTGCTCCTTCAATCTCGCCCTGTCTGGGCGGGAACACACACCCTCAGGCGACCTACATGCAGAGGCAGGGCCAAATCCAAAGCTGAACCCCAGGAGCTGTGAGAATAAAGAAGAGAAAGTGAAATTTCTCCCAGCAGCTTCAGGAGCAGCAGATTAAATCTCCACAGTCAACTTGATGTACCCTGCATCTCTGGAATACCTGAATAGACAATGAATCATCCCAAAATTGAGGCGGGGGACTTTGGGACCAACTGCAGCCTTGGGGTTTGCTTTCTGCATCTAAATAGGTTTTTGTACTATGTTTACCTTAGTATTTAGAGTTTATTATTATTGGTATATTTGTTTATTAATTTGGTTGCTCTCTTACTCCATTTTATATATATATATAGATATATATTTTTTCTTTCTTTTTCTCTTTTTGTGAATGTGTATATGTATGCTTCTTTGTTTGATTTTGTCTGTATAGCTTTGCTTTTACCATTTGTCCTAGGGTTCTCTCTGTCCATTTTGTTTGTTTGTTTGTTTGTTTGTTTTAACTATAGTTTTTAGCACTTGTTATCATTGGTGGATTTGTTTTTTGGTTTGGTTGCTCTCTTCTTTCTTTCTTTCTTTTCTTTTTTTAATTTCTAATAATTTTTTTATTTAAACAAACTTATTTTATTTATTTATTTTTTTCTCCTTTTTCTTCTGAGCCGTGTGGTTGACAGGATCTTGGTGCTCCAGTGGGTGTCAGGCCTGTGCCTCTGAAGTGGGAGAGCTGAGTTCAGGACATTGGTCCAACAGAGACCTCCCGACTTCATGTAATATCAAATGGTGAAAGCTCTCCCAGAGATCTCCATCTCAATGCTAAGACCCAGCTCCACTCAATGACAAGCAAGCTATGGTGCTGGACACCCTATGCCAAACAACGAGCAAGACAGGAACACAACCCCACCGATTACCAGAGAGGCTGCCTAAAATCATACTAAGCTCACAGAACCCCAAAACACACCACCAGACATGGTCCTGCCCACCATAAAGACAAAATCCAGCCTCATTCACCAGAACACAGGAACTAGGCCCTCCAACAGGAAGTCTACACAAACCACTGAACCAACCTTAGCCACTGGAGGCAAACACCAAAAAAAGTGGGAACTACGAACCAGCAGCCTGTGAAAAGGACACCCCAAATACAGTAAGGTAAGCAAAATGAGAAGACAGAGAAACACACAGCAGATGAAGGAGCAAGGGAAAAACCCACCAGACCAAAAAAATGAAGAGGAAATAGGCAGTCTACCTCAAAGAGAATTCAGAGAAATGATAGTAAAGAGGAGAAAAAGTCTTGGAATTAGAATGGAGAAAATACAAGAAACGTTTAACAAGGACCAAAAAGAACTAAAGAACAAACAAACACTGATGAACAACACAATAAATGAAATTAAAAATTCTCCAGAAGGAATCAATAGCAGAATAAGTAAGGCAGAAGAACAGATAAGTGACCTGGAAGATAAAATAGTGGAAATAAATATCACAGAGGAGGATAAAGAAAAAGAATGAAAAGAATTGAGGACAACTTCAGAGACCTCTGGGACAACATTAAATGCACCAACATTCTAATTATAGGGGTCCCAGAAGAAGAAGGGAAAAAAAAGGGACTGAGAAAATATTTGAAGAGATTATAGTTGAAAACTTCCCTAATATGGGAAAGGAAATAGTCAACCAAGTCCAGGAAGCACAGACAGTCCCAAACAGAATACATCCAAGGAGAAACATGCCAAGACACATATTAATCAAACTATCAAAACTTAAATACAAAGAAAAATTATTAAAAGCAGCAAGGGAAAAACAACAAATAACATGCAAGGAAATCTCCATAAGGTTAACAGCGTTCATTCAGCAGAAAATCTGCAAGCCAGAAAGTAGTGGCAGGACATATTTAAAGTGATGAAAGGGAAAAAACTACAAGCAAAATTACTCTACCCAGCAGGCATCTCGTTCAGATTTGACCGAGAAATTAAAACCTTTACAGATAAGCAAAAGCAAAGAGAATTCAGCACCACCAAACCAGCTTTACAACAAATGCTAAAGGAACTTCTCTAGGAAGGAAACACAAGAGAAGGAAGAGACTTACAATAACAAACTGAAAACAATTCAGAATATGGTAATAAGAACATACATATCGATAACTATCTTAAATGTAAATGGATTAAATGCTCCAACCAAAAAACATAGACTGGTTGAACGGGTGAAAAAACAAGACCCATATCTATGCTGTCTATAAGAGACCCACTTCAGACCTAGAGACACATACAGACTGAAAGTGAGGGGATGGAAAAAGATATTCCATGCAAATGGAAATCAAAAGAAAGCTGGAGTAGCAATTCTCATATCAGACAAAATAGACTTTAAAATAAAGACTCTTATAAGAGAAAAAGAAGGACACTACAGAATGATCAAGGGATGAATCCAAGAAGAAGATATAACAATTGTAAATATTTATGCACCCAGCATAGGAGCACCTCAGTACATAAGGCAAATGCTAACAGCTATAAAAGGGAAAATTGACAATAACGCAATCAGAGTTGGGGATTTCAACACCCCACTTTCACCAATGGACAGATCTTCCAAAAAGAAAATAAATAAGGAAACACAAGCTTTAAATGATACCTTATTAATGATGGATTTAATTGATATTTATAGGACATTCCATCCAAAACCAGCAGATTACACTTTCTTCTCAAGTGCTCATGGAACATTCTCCATGATAGATCATATCTTGGGTCACAAGTCAATCATTGGTAAATTTAAGAAAATTTTAATCATATCAAGTATCTTCTCCAACCATAACGTTATGAGATTAGATATCAATTACAGGAAAAAATCTGTTAAAAATTAGAAACACATGGAAGTTAAACTATACACTACTAAATAACCAAGAGATCACTGAAGAAATCAAATAGGAAATCAATAAAACCTGGAAAAAAAGACCATGAGAACACAGTGACCCAAAATCTATAGGATGCAGCAAAAGCAGTTCTAAGAGGGAAGTTTACAGCAATACAATCCTACCTCAAGAAAGAAGAAAAATCTTAAATGAACAACCTAATCTTATAACTAGAGCAATTAGAGAAAGAAGAACAAAAATCCCAAAGTTGGCAGAAGGAAAGAAATCATAAAGATCAGATCACAAATAAATGAAAAAGAAATGAATGAAACAATAGCAAAGATCAATAAAACTAAAAGCTGGTTCTTTGAGAAGATAAACAAAATTGATAAACCATTAGCGAGATTCATCAGGAATGAAAGGGAGAAGACTCCAATCTACAGAATTAGAAATGAAAAAGGAGAAGTAACATCTGACACTGCAGAAATACAAACGATCAAGAGAGATTACTACAAGCCACTATATGCCAATAAAATGGACAACCTGGAAGAAATGGAGAAACTCTTAGAAATGCACAACCTTCCGAGACTGAACCAGGAGGAAATAGAAAATACAAACAGACCAAACACAAGCACTGAAATTGAAACTGTGAATAAAAATCTTCCAAAAAGCAAAAGCCCAGGACCAGATGGCTTCACAGGCGAATTCTGTCAAACATTTAGAGAAGAGCTAAGACCTATCCTTCTCAAACTCTTCCAAAATATAGCAGAGGGAGGAACACTCCCAAACTCATTCTTCGAGGCCACCATCACCCTGATACCAAAACCAGACAAAGATGTCACAAAGAAAGAAGACTTCAGGCCAATATTACTGATGAACATAGATGCAAAAGTCCTCAACAAAATACTAGGAAACAGAATGCAACAGCACATTAAAAGGATCATACACCATGACCAAGTGGGGTATATCCCAGGAATGCAAGGATTCTTCAATATACATAAATCAATCAATGTGATAAACCATATTAACAAATTGTAGGAGAAAAACCATATGATCATCGCAATAGATGCAGAAAAAACTTTTGACAAAATTCAACACCAATTTAAGATAAGCCCCCCATCCCCAGAAAGTAGGCACAGAGGGAACTTACCTCAACATAATAAAGGCCATATATGACAAACCCACAGCCAACATCATTCTCAATGGTGAAAAATTGATATAATTTCCACTAAGGTCAGGAACAAGGCAAGGGTGCCCACTCTCACCACTATTATGCCACATAGTTTTGGAAGCTTTAGCCACAGCAAACAGAAAAGAAAAGAAATAAAAGGAATCCAAATCGGAAAAGAAGAAGTAAACCTGTCACTGTGTGCAGATGACATGATATGATTTCTAGCGAATCCTAAAGATGCTACCAGAAAATTATTAGAGCTAATCAATGAATTTGGTAAAATAGCAGGATACAAAATTAATGAACAGAAATCTCTTGCCTTCCTATACACTAATGATGAAAAATCTGTAAGAGGAATTAAGGAAACACTCCCTTTTACCATTGCAACAAAAAGAGTAAAATACCTAGGAATAAACCTACCTAAGGAGACAAAAGACCTGTATACAGAAAACAATAAGACACTGTTGAAAGCAATTAAAGATGATACAAACAGATGGAGATATATACCATGTTCTTGGATTGGAAGAATCAACATTGTGAAAATGACTATACTACTCAAAACAATCTACAGATTCAAAGCAATCCCTATCAAACTACCAATGGCATTTTTCACAAAACTAGAACAAAAAATTTCACAATTTGTATGGAAATACAAAAGACCCCGAATAGCCAAAGCAGTCTTGAGAAAGAAAAACGGAGCTGGAGGAATCAGGCTCCCTGACTTCAGACTACACTACAAAGCTACAGTAATCAAGACAGTATGGTACTGGCACAAAGACAGAAATACAGATCAATGGATCAGGATAGCAAACCCAAAGATAAACCCACGCACATATGGTCACCTTATCTTTGATAAAGGAGGCAAGAATATACAATGGAGAAAAGACAGCCTCTTCACTAATTAGCGCTGTGAAAACTGTACAGCTACATGTAAAAGAATGAAATTAGAACACTCCATAACACGATACACAAAAATAAACTCAATATGGATTAAAGACCTATATGTAAGACCAGACCCTATAGAACTCTTAGAGGAAAACCTAGGCAGAACACTCTATGACATAAATCATAGCAAGATCCTATTTGACCCACCTCCTAGAGAAATGGAAATAAAAACAAAAATAAACAAATGGGACTTAATGAAACTTAAAAGCTTTTGCACAACAAAGAAACCATAAACAAGACGAAAAGGCACTGCTCAGAATGGGAGAAACTATTTGCAAATGAAGCAACTGACAAAGGATTAATGACCAAAATATACTGGCAGCTCATGCAGCTCAATATCAAAAAAGCAAACAACCCAATCCAAAAATGGGCAGAAGACCTAAATAGACATTTCTCCAAAGAAGATATACAGATTGCCATCAAACACATGAAAGGATGCTCAACATCATTAATCATTAGAGAAATGCAAATCAGAACTACAATGAGGTATCACTTCACACCAGTGAGAATGGCCATCAACAAAAAATTTACAAACAATAAATGCTGGAGAGGGTGTGGAGAAAGGGAACCGTCTTGCACTGTTGGTGGGAATGTAAATTGGTACAGCCACTATGGAGAACATTATGGTTGTTCCCCAAAAACCTAAAAATAGAACTACCATACGACCTAGCAATCCCACTACTGGGCATATACCCTGAGAAAACCGTAATTCAAAAAGAGTCATGTACCACAATGTTCATTGCAACTCTATTTACAATAGCCAGGGCATGGAAACGACCTAAGTGTCCATCGACAGACGAATGGATAAAGAAGATGTGGCACATATATACAATGGAATATTACTCAGCCATAAAAGGAAACGAGATTGAGTTATTTGTAGTGAGGGGATGGGCATAGAGACTGTCATACAGAGTGAAATAAGTCAGAAAAAGAAAAACAAATACCGTATGCTAACACATATATATGGAATCTACAAAAAAAAAAGGTTCTGAAGAACCTAGGAGCTGGACAGGAATAAAGACACAGACAGAGAATCGACTTGAGGACACGGGACACGGGGAGGGGGAAGCATAAGCTTGGACAAAGTGAGAGCGTAGCATGGACATATATACACTACCAAATGTAAAATAGATAGCTAGTGGGAAGCAGTCGCATAGAACATGGAGATCAGCTCAGTGCTTTGTGTCCACCTAGAGGGGTAGGATATGGACGATGCGAGGGAGACGCAAGAGGGAGGAGATATGGGGATGTATGTATATGTATAGCTGATTCACTTTGTTATACAGCAGA
This sequence comes from Balaenoptera musculus, assembly GCF_009873245.2. Classification (NCBI taxonomy): domain Eukaryota; kingdom Metazoa; phylum Chordata; class Mammalia; order Artiodactyla; family Balaenopteridae; genus Balaenoptera; species Balaenoptera musculus. The sequence goes on along the minus strand of NC_045806.1, from coordinate 63,221,948 downwards.
AATTAACACACCATTGTAAGGCAATTATACTCCAATAAGGATGTTTAAAAAAATTTAAAAATTAAAAAAAAATGTCACCACAGAACTTTTATTGTTGTTGTTGTTGTTGTCATTGTTGGATAATGTAGAATTGTTTATTGCCAAGTTTAAAGTTACACATACCACATTGTTAAATTTAAAAAATTATAAAATAGTAGGTAGTATGATTATATTTTATACAAAGTATAGCTATATACATTGATACTTAGTAATCTAAAAGAATCCAAAATGTTAATAGTGATAAGATGACATATATTTTATTTTCTCTGTACCTGTCTGTACTATGAATGTTTAAAATAATAACATTTATTTGATTTATTATTTTCTAATTTAACAATCCTTTCTATTTTGGAAAACATCAAGTTGACATTAAAACTACTTTATTTTCTGTCACAGAACTTCATTTGAACAACTTCCTTTGGCATACAATACCTAATTGGACTGTACTGGAAGCAACCTGGACATCTGAATGCAAAGCAAAATATTTGCTTATATTCATTTTGATGCTATTTCTGATTATAGTGGGTCTTTAACAAAATAATTTTAATGATCCCTTACTTTGTGTATCACATTATTTTATTTTTCTGTCCATGCTTATTAAACTTGTATCTCTCCTCTTATTCACTTTCCAACTCAGGATATGGAAAATGAACAGCTTTTAATTTTTCATACCATCCTACTTTTAAGTGAATGCCAAGAAAGTTCAAAGGCAGTAGACTTTGAATAAAAAATAATGTCAGAAGCTGCTACATTTAAAGTATTTTCTTTACATGAAACAAGTTTGAAAAGGTGTTTTTTCCCCCAGCAAAACACCAAAATGTTACCAAAATTATAAAAATGTATCCATTTTAAACAAATACTTTCTAATGGTCCTACTGCTTGTAAAGCTATAATTTAGCATTTTTAAAGATTAGTTCATAATTTTGTAAAGGAGACATTTGATAATGATCTCTAAGGAGGAAGAATATACTCCAGGATATCTTAAAAAATAAGCATAATTTCACTTATTTTATACAACAATTTGGATTATTTGGGTAAAATAGGAAATATTTCTTTACATAAATTTGTTTTCCCCATTAAGAATAGTTGAAAGAAAAGGTTTTTTTAATTTATTTTTTTGTTTTAGTTTCTGCTTTATAAACAATGTGAATCAGCTATACATATACATATATCCCCATATCTCCTCCCTCTTGCGAAAAATTTTGTTAAAAAAATTAAAATGAAGCAAATTTTGTATTTAGCTACTTACTAGTACCATTAATCTTATTGTTCTTTCTAGTTCCAATCTATTGACGCAAAGACTTCAGTACAATATTAAGTCACACTATGATCTATAAAATTTTAAAACCCTTGGGGCACTACTAGCACACCATTACTTATTTTAAATAAAATAAAATAATAGTGTTAAATTTTATAACTTAAAACTTAATACAACAAGTAATTCATATTACAAATTGTAATAAAGAACATTGTGGGCATAGCTAGACTTTACATATTCTTTAGAAGCCCACAGAATTCCAAGACGTCTCATAAATTTTCATTTCAGACCTAGTAGCACAGAACCTAGGTTTTCTAAGTAGAATTTCCACAGGTTTGAGAAGTGGGACATTGATCAGCTGACCAATTCACTTTCACTGTCTGTGCCTTATATACTTCCTCTTTCTGGTTAAATCAGTGAAGGACTTTAATTGTTCCAAGAACTCCAGTTGCTGCTTCAGGTAGCAATATCACTGGTTTGGTATCGATTTTACATTGAACAATCTGACCATGTAGAACAACGTAATTTTCAGCAACTGATGTAGATGACTATACTTGAATGAAGGATAACTGAAGAAACACATATATTTTGATTCTAAAACATGAACATTGCTACATATTTGAAAATGACTTTCACAGATCAGTTGCTCCTCATACCAGCTCCAGATCCTCAGCACTTAACACTATATAAAGAAGCTTTAAACAAGGAGTAGTCAGGGCAACTTCGCTGTCTCTCATTGGGCTTGCTTGAGAGCTAAACAGAGCTTACTCCCAACTCTTTGGCTCTAAACACTTCATTTTGGTATCCTATTCAGATTCTCAAGACACTCCACCTCAGCCTGCCTGTTTGAGGCTTTGCTTGCACCCATCTCAGAGTTGACAGCTTGTTAGGGTCCCACCCAGCTATAAGGGCAGATAAGAATCTGTTCTGGATCACACCTATATCCAGGGAACACTAGGGAGATGACAGAGTTTCTTCATACTGTAGGCAGAATTCCCCACCCTCCACCTGGAGACTAGGGCTTCCTGGCCCAGGTTCAGAACTAAGAAGATGAAAGTGCTGCAGGCCTAGGTCACTGGGTTAGCAGACACACACCTTCTATACGACCTGGCATCTGCCTTGGGGTTTAATGAAGCTTCCCAAACCATTTGAAAAATTCTCAGTAGTCTTATGGTACCTTTCAGACGTCCTTTCAAACAAGAAGTCTCTCAGGAAACCAGAAGAGGTAAGCAGCTTTACATAGATTTAAACTGTGGGAATCTTCCAATGAACCCAGTAAGGAAGCAAGAACTAATGGAAAAATCTTTCTGCTTTATTAGGCTTTATCATGACTACATCAGCATGTACTCCATAATATTGCTCAGATTCAGAATAGATCATACTTGCCTTCTGTGGCCAGTTTTAAGGAGCGTACTCAGATGGACACACCTGAGAGAAATAGTCAATTACCTTCCAAACACCAGTACACAGCTGGAGTAGTGGCTCAATACCTAATGAGAGCTACTCTAACCATAAACCTAACACCCCCAAATCCACACTCTTGCACCTTTCCTCCCAACCCAGACCAATATCAGCCACTCATGGTCTTACTAGAGATTAAATTTAGTAGTATTGGGAGCCTATGTAGATAATGATTAATAACACAGGGTCTGAAGTCAAACTGCTGGAGTTCAACTCCTTGCTCTTATACTCCCTAGCTTTGTGACCTTGGGCAAAGTTTTTCATTCTCATACATAAAGTGGGGATAAAATAATAGTACCTATTTCAAAGCACTGTGAGGACTAAGTGAAGTAATCCATGTGGAGAATTTAGCACAGTGTCTGAAATATGATACTCAGTGAATTTAGAAGTTTCCCTCTTCCTGATTTGATCTCACTTCATAAAAGACTGCTGAAACAATTGGATGAAGTGCTTATTCCTTCATTGTGAACAAAATGACTCACGATATAAGGACTTCTCAATCAGGAAACTAAGACATTCTTATCTAGAGTAAATACCCCAGTTTGCTAGATAGTGGACACAGGGCCTATCCCACCTCTCTGCCACCATTGTCAACTCATGTCACTGGATTCCAACTAGCAGTCATTCCCTTTGTATATCCTTATCTATGTCTCCATGGACTTGGAGATCTCTGAAAACTTGACTCAGTGCTCTGGTCTTTTAAAACACATACCCTCTCGAGTTAAGCCTGTTTCTTTTTCTGTAATATTAAACACCATCACTGGGATCCCTTCTTTATAGGGCCCATACCTACAATTCTCAAGCACTGGGGGTCAGGATGCATGACACTGTTGAAACACTCTAGTTTTACTTTTTGCTGTCCCCTGGTTCCCTTTGCTCAGGATTTTGGCTGGAAACATATGTGGAATGCTAGGGCAGTGACATTTGTATCCAACAAATGCAACTCTATTGCCTACATACAGCCTAAATTGGGACAATTCTGGAGAAATCCATCCAGGATCCCCTTGTTCTGGGCTGTTTTACAAGTATGCACTGTTCAGTGATGCTTTCAGCAAGTGGGAACACGATTTTAATTGCACCATCATTCTGACTCCCTGGGTACAGATCTTTGCCAAGAGGCTTTGATTCTTTTCCAAAGCCAAAGCACAAGCATTCTGAAAGCTTCCTAACTACACCTTCCAGGGAGCAACATTCCACAAAAAACGTGAGTATAAACTCTGGGGTGGATGGTAGTAGGAACTCCTTTTCTATCCCAAGGACTCCAGGTACTTCGTGCTACCTGTATTTTTCTGCTTATCAAGAAATTTGCTTTCCTGGGACTCTTACCCATAGCTGATTTTATTGATATAAGTGCCCTCTACTTTTGGCATCTCCCATTCCTAGAAGGAAACAGTATCCCATTGAACAGTGGGCACCTTCGTGCTCTGTTTCTATCATTGTGGAGATATAAGGATTGCCTGCTGGCACTAGGGCAGATTAATAGTATATATTCAATGGGGAGGAGAAACCTCTGCATCCCCAAGGCATCAGAGCAGTCTTCTACCCTTGCAATCTTCACAGAGCCCAGGCTTTGGCCCAATGGAAACATAGAGTCTACGAAATGGATAAAGTTCAGTAAACTGTACCTTTAAGATTGGCAAGGGAATCGCAGCACCACCACCACCACTACCACCACCACCACAGTAGGATACCATCCACAAACACTTGTCTAGACTGATCACCAACTGATCCAAGTTCCCTTGTTGAGCTTCCCTGAAAATTCCTGCTGGCTTTGATCACAGACTTGCCCACAAACTGACTTTTACTCTTACCACACTCCAATTTGTCATCTCCTTCTGTTATCCTGGTAGCTGAGTCTGGCCAGCCCTCAACTCCATTTTGGGTCCACATCCTGAGTTTCAATATCCTGTCCATGTTTTCCCAGAACTCCACCTAAACTTGCTTCTATTTTTTGCTTTTCCCCCAACTAGGCAGCTGGTAAAAACTTTAGCTCATTATGTATCAGAGATAGGACAGGATAAAAATAAATCTCTGCAAGTTTTAGGAAATCACCTGGAAGCAGAGGCAGAGACTAAATGATCTTATACAAACCCTTCTAGATCTAATAGTATTTTAGTAAGTATGTGTGTAAGCGTGTGTGTATTCAAAATACATTTGCAGTAAGTTCAAAAGTTTGCAACTGCCTCATTTGTTGTCAGAATTCCATATTATACTTAATGCAGTCTTCTATGGATTTATAGAATGTTTTGTGATTATTTTGTCTATTTTTAAGACACTTATAAACTCCATTAAGGAATGAATCATGGTGGCTCACATTTACCTGACTAGTTTTAGTATTTGGAGTAATTACTGCACATTTTTCAACTTCACACAGGATCTTCCCATCGTAATTAACACAGATAATCACACCCTCCACCAGACAATTGTTACTTTGATTTCCATGACGTTATCCCCCCTGGTTTCTGCCTCACACTCTAAAAAGTCTTTCTCTGTCTCTTTTGTGGCTCTTCTTTCTGTGCACATTCCTTAAATATTACTGTTCTTGAGGGTTTTGTGCTTGGCCCTCATTTTTTATATTGTGCTCTCGCTCTAAGTGATCTCATTGCTGCTATGGTTTTAACTACCACCAATATACAACTAATTCCTATACCCAGCCAAAAGCTCACTCCTGAACTTCTGATCCATTAAACTACTGTCTAATGGACACCTCCAATTGTTTGTCCCACAAAAATATCCAAGCCAAGTCAACAAGTCTAAAGTTGAATACATTATCTCCCATCCCCATCCCAAATTGATGCTCCTTCATGCTTTTTTATATCAGGTAGCACCCACCATTTATAAACTCAAGCCAGAAACCAGTGTCTAGTTTTTGATTCTTTCCAATCATTCAGTAAGTTCTTTTTTGTTTTTATTTGAGTATAGGCTTTTTAAACAGCTTTTGCATTCGAAATTGACATGCAAAAAAGTGTACGTATTGAAAGTATACAACGGGATGAATTTTGACATGATAAAGCTGTGAAACCATTACCATAATCAAAATAATGAAAACTTCTAAAAGTTTCCTCTTGCACTTGTAATCTTTCCCGCTACCCCTCCTTACATGCCCACATCTCCACCACTAATTTGCTTTATGTCACTCTATGTTAGTGTTATGGGCTGAACTGTGGCATCCCTGGCCAAATTCATATATTGAATTTCTAACCCTCATGACCTCAAAATTTGACCCTATTTGGAGACAGGGTCTTCATAGATATAATCAAGTTAAGATTAGTGAGACATAATCCCATATGAATGGTGCCCTTATAAAAGGGGGAAATTTGGACACACACACACACAGAATGCCATGTGAAGATTTGGTAGAAATCAACGTGATGCTTTTACATGACAAAGAGTGCCAAAGATTGCCACCAAACCATCAGAAGCTAGGGAAGAGGCATGGAAAACATGCTTCCTCATAGTTCTAAGAAGGAATTACAGTTGACCCATGAAAAGTGCGAGGGTTAGAGGTGCCAATAGCCCACATAGTTGAGAATCCACATGTAACTTTTGATTCCTGAAAACTTAACTAATAATAGCCTACTATTAATTGGAAGCCTTACCCATAACATAAACAGTCAATAAACACTTATTTTGAATGTTATATGTATTATATACTGTATTCTCACAATAAAGTAAGCTAGAGAAAAGAGAATGTTATTTTAAAAATCATAAGGAAAAGAAAATACATTGAGTAATGTACTTTATCAGTACTGTAAGTTTACATTGTCTGTTTAATCAGATGAATCATCCATCAGTACCTACATCAATATTGACTTATATAATTGAAAACTCTGTAAATGTTATACATAATACTAACACTAGATATCAAAAATGAAAAGATAATATGAAAAAGAAATTCATATTTATTTACAGGTATAGTGATTCATGGACTAGTAACAAAGATGCAGCAATAGGATTTCTTTATGGTAGCCTAGTGTGATTGATATAATTGCTTCACGGTAGTCTAGCCTATACACTAATAAATGAATTTTTATAAAATTTTTATAGCATACAGTATTCATATCCATAATATGAAATATTGTTACATATTTTTTTAAAAACCACTTACCTGTGATGATAGGCTGGTATGCAGTTTCTCCAATTAGGAGAGAGAGAGGCATAGGGTATGGTAATGTAATTCATTGAAAGTAAATTTATAAAACAGTAAGAGAACTAATACATTATTAATTATATATTAAATATCAGTAACCTTATACCTATGTAAGGATAGGTTATCCACTTCAATACAAGTCTTTTTGTTTTAATTGAAGTAGACTTGATTTACAAGGTTATATTAGTTTCTGGTGTACAACATAGTGATTCAATATTTTTATAGTGTATACTCCATTTAAAGCTATTATAAAATATTGGTTATATTCCCTGGCCTGTACATTACATCCCTGCATCTTCTTTACTTTGTACCTAGTAGTTTGTCTCTCTTAATCCCCTTCCCCTATCTTGCCCCTCCCCCACACCAGTCTAGCCACAGGTAACCACTAGTTTGTTCTCTGTATCTATGAGTCTGTTTCTGTTTTGTTATATTGATTCATTTGTTTTATTTTTTAGATCCTACATACAAGTGAAAACATACAGTTTTGTCTTTCTCTGATGGACTTACTTCATTAAGCATAATACCCTCCAGGTCCATCCATGTTGTTGCAAATGGCAAAATTTCATTCTTTTTTATGGTTGAGTAATATTCCATTGCATATATATACCACATCTTTATCCATTCACCTGTTGCTGGACACAGGTTTCTTTCATATCTTGGCCATTGTAAATAATGCTGGTATGAACATTGTGGTGCATGTATGTATCTTTTTGAATTACTGTTTTCATTTTCTTCCAATATATAACCAGGAGTGGAATTACTGGATCATATGGTAGTTCAACTTTTAATTTTTTAAGGAAACTCCACACTGTTTTCCGTAGTGGCTGTACCAACTTACATTCCCACCAACAGTGGACTTGGGTACCTTTTCTCCACATCATCGCCAACATTTATTGTTTGTTGTCTTTTGGATGATAGCTGTGGATTTTGATAGCTGTGAATTTTGATCTGCATTTCCCTGATGAAGAGCGATTTTGAGCATCTTTTTATGTGCTTGTTGACCATCTGTATGTCTTCTTTGGAAAAATGTCTATTCATGTCTTCTGCCCATCTTTAATCAGGATTTTTTTTATATTGAGTTGTATGAGCTCTTAATATATTTTGCATATTAAACCCTTATCAGACAAACCATTTGCAAATATTTTCTCCCAGTCAGTAGGTTGTCTTTTTGATTCGTTGAAGGTTTCCTTTGCTGTGCAAAAGTTTTCATTTATTAGCTTCAATTTGTTTATTTTTTCTTCTTTTTCCCTTGCCTAAGGAGACAGATCCAAAAAAATATCTCTAAGATTTATGTCAAAGAGTGTACTGCCTATGTTTTCTTCTAGGAATTTTATGATTTCTGGCTTTACATTTAGGTCTCTAAATGGGATTGTTTTCTTGCATTCTATTTCTGATTCTTCATTATGAATATATAGAAAAGCAACAGATTTCTGTATACTAATCTTCTATACTGTGACGTTACTGAATTCATTTATTAGTTCTAATAATTTTTTGGTGGAGACAGGGTTTTCTATATACAGTATCATATCATGTGCAAATAGTAACAGTTTTATTTCTTCCCTCCAATTTGATATCTCTTATTTATTTATCTTGTCTGATTGCTCTGGCTAGGACTGCCAATACTGTGTTAAATAGAAATGACAAGAGTGTGAACCCTTGTCTTGTTCTTGATTTTAGAGTAAAAGCCTTCAGCTTTTGACCATTGAGTATGATGTTAGCTGTAGGTTTGTCATGAATGACATATGTTGAGGTATGTTCCCTCTATACCAACTTTGTTGAGAGTTTTGTTATGAATGGGTGTTACATTTTGTCAAATGCTTTTTCTGCATCTCTTGAGATGATCATGTGATTTTTATCCTTCATTTTGTTAATGTGGTGTATCACATTGCTTGATTTGCTAAAATTTTGATGAGTATTTTTGCATCTATATTTATCAGGGATATTTGTCTGTTATTTTTTGGTAGTGTCTTTGTCTGGTTTTGGTATCAGGGTAATGATGGCCTCGTGGAATGATTTGGGGTGTGTTCCCTCCTCTTCAATGTTTCTATAATAGTTTGAGAAGTATAGGTAGTAGCTGTTCCTCTATGTTTGGTAGAATTCCCCTGTGAGGCCATCTGGTCCCAGACTTTGTTAGGAGTTTTTTCATTATTGATTCAATTTCAATGTTAGTAATCAGTCTGTTCAGATTATCTATTTCTTCCTGATTCAGTATTGGGAGATTGCATGTTTCTAAGAATTTATCCATTTCTTCTAGGTTGTCCAACTTGTTAGTACATAACTGTTCATAGTATTCTCTTATGATTGTATTTCTGTGATATCAGTTGTAATTCTTCCTCTTTCATTTATTTTGTTTATTTAGGTCCTCTCTCTTTTCCTCTTGATGAGCTTGGCTAAAGGCTTATCAATTTGGTTTATCTCTTCAAAAAACCAGCTCTTGGTTTCATTGATCTTTTCTATCTTTTGTCTCTACTTAATTTATTTCCCCTCCAATCTTTATTATTTCCTTTCTTCTCCTGACTTTGAGCTTTGTTTTTCTTTTTTAAATTCTTTTAGATGATGTTTGTTTATTTGAGATTTTTTTCTTGTTTCTTGAGGTATGCCTGTATTGCTATAAGTTTCCATATCAGACGGCTTTTACTCCGTCCCATGAATTTTGGAAACTTGTGCTTTTATTTTCATTGTTCTCAAGGTATTTTCTGATCTCCTCTTTGATTAGTTCTTTGACCCAGTGATTTTTTACTAGCATGTTGTTTAGTCTCCATGTGTTTGTGTTTTTTTCCATTTTTCTCCCTGTAATGGATTTCTAGGTTCATATCTTTGATGTTGGAAAAGATACTTGGTATAATTTCTATCCTCTTCAATTTGTTGAGTCTTGTTTTGTAGCCTAACATGTGAAGTATCCTGGAGAACATTCCATGTGCACTTGAAAAGAATGTGTATTCTGCTGTTTATGGATGGAATATCCTGTAGATATCTATGAAGTCCAATTGGTCTAATATGTCATTTAAAGCCACTGCTTCCTTATTGATTTGCTGTCTGGATGATCTGTCCATTGATGTAAGTGGGGTGTTGGCATCCCCTACTATTATTGTATTCTTGTCAATTTCTCCCTTTTGTTAGTTAATATTTGCTTTACTTATTTAGGTGTTCCTATATTAGGTGCATATATGTTTACAAACTTTATATCCTCTTTTTTTATTGATTGTTTTGTCATTATATGTTCTCCTTTGTCATTTTTATAGACTTTGTTTTAAAATCTATTTTGTTTGATATGAGTGTTGTTACCCCAGCTTTCTTTTCATTTCAATTTGTATGGAAAATCTTTTTCCATCTCCTCACTTTCAGTGTGTGTCTTTAGCTCTGAATTGAGTCTCTTGTAGGCAGCATATAGATGAGTCCTTTTTTTCCCAATCAGCCACCCTATGTCTTTTGATTGAAGCATTTAGTCCACTGACTATAAAAGTGATTATTGATAGTTATGTACTTACTGCCATTTTTATTTGTTTTCTAGTTGTTTTGTAGTGCTTTTCTGTTATTTTTTTCTTCTTTTAGTCCCTTCCCTTGTAGCCTGACAATTTATCTTTAGTGTTATGTCTGTGTTCCCGTTTCTCTACTTTGTGTATATCTATTGTAGGTTTTTGATTTGTGGTTACTATGGGGTTCATACATGTTACCTATAACTATATCTACTTGATTTAAACTGGTAGTCATTTAAGTTCAAACACATCCAAAAAGATCTGCATTTTTATACTCCCCTCTCCCATGTTTTGTTTTCAGTGTCATATTATATATCTTCATGTTTATGCCTTAACTGTTTATTGTCGTTATAGTTGATTTTACAATTTTTATTTCTTAAACTTTATACTATCTTAGTTACATTGTTGATCCACAGTCTTTACTAATTATTTCCCCATTATATAATGTCTTATTTCTTGTTGTAGGCTTTTCTTTTTCACTTAAAGAAGACCCTTTGCCACTTCTTAGAAGGTCAGTTTAGTATTGATGAGCTCTTAGTTTTTGCTTTTCTGAGAAGCTCTTTATCTTTCCTTCATTTCTGAACGATAACCTTGCTGTGTAGAGGATATTAAGTTGTACATTTTTTTTCGTTTAAGCACTTTAAATATATCAGGCTCCTCTGCCCTGCAAAGTTTCTACTGAAAATTTAGTTGATAGCCTTATGGGAGTTCTTTGTGTATGTGACTCTTTGTGTTTCTCTTGCTGCCTTTAGAATTATCTCTTTAACTCTGGCATTTACTTATGATATGCCTTGGTGTGGGTCTCTTTAGGTTCACTTTGTTTGAGACTCTCTGTAATTCCTGTACCTCTATATCTGTTTCCTTCTTCAGAAAGTTTTCCGTCATAATTTCATCAAATACATTTCCTACTCCTTTTTCTTTTTTCTCCTTCTGGGACCCCTATAATGTGAAGGTTTATATGCTTGATGTTGTCCCAAATGTCCTTAAACTATTCTCATATTTTAAAATTTGATTTTCTTTTTGCTATTCTGATGAGGTGATTTTCATTATTCTATCTTCCAGATTTCTTATACATTCTTTTATACATCCTGATCTGCTGTTAATACCCTCTAGTGTATTTTTCATTTCCATTATTGTATCCTTCAGCTCTGAGTAGTTCTTTTTTTATATATATATTCTAGTTCTTCATTAAAATTCTCACTTTGTTTATCTATTCTTTTCCCCAGTTCAGTTCACATTCTTGTTACTATTGTTTTGAATTTTTTATCAGGTAAATTATTTATCTCTGTTTCATTAGGGTTTTTTCTTGTTCTTTTGTTTGAAACATTCCTCATTCTTCTAATTTTGTTTAACTTTCTATGTCTCTATGAACTTAAGTGAAACAGTTGCCTATCCTGGTCTTAAGCACATGTGCTTGTGTAAGAGCAACACTATGCAGTCTGCATGTGCCCAGTGACTTGTGCTACAGCTGAAGTGAGTATGGTGTGCTGGCAGCCACCACCTTAATGGGAGGTAGGGCTGAAGTTGGAGGGGCTAGAACAAGATCAAGGTGCATACCAGCATTTCTCCTATGCTCAATGTCCATCACCAACCTTTTGGAAGTGGGTTGGAACCCAAAGGGCTGGAGCAGAAGCCCTGAGTGAATTGGGTTTTTCCCATGTGTGATGGCAGTCTTTGCCTTGGTTTGGGATATGGCTGGGGCCTGAGGGCTTAGGCTGCACTTCTGTGCTGGTTTCACTTTTTTCTCAGTGTGAGCATCTTGGTTAGAGGCTGCATCAGGACCGGAGGGGTTGGTGCCACACCACTGAGCTGACCCAACCCCCTCCCAAGTGTGCACAGGAATGTGCATTCCTGTGATGGCTGTCTCCACCCTGGAGCTAGCTACACTCCCTCTGGAGTGTGTTCAGGGACATGTGAGCTGTCAAAGGCTGCTTACACCCTGATCAGCCCTGGCAGGCTCCTTTCCCTCCAAGTGTGTGCACTGTCATTGACAATGTCAGCTTCTGCCTTAGTGGGAAGCAGTGCCAGAGCAAGAGAGGCTGGAGCAGGAGCTCCATGTTGAGTAGTCTGAAGAGGAGGAGAAAGAGGAGGGGTTGGTCTTGCTGTCTCATGGTGACAGAGGAGAGCTGGAGGAGGTGGAAGTGGGGCAGGAGTGGCAGGTACACTCCGTGTAACTTTATGGAAATACATCATAATTACTGTCTTTTGGTTTTTCATTTCTATAAAAACATTTCTATACAGTACCAATCCTTCTTCCACCATTTGCTTTAGTTTCAGTGTCCATATCAGATACGGGTTCATGTTGTAAACAGAAGTTAAAAACAGTCTACAATAATCAGAACCAATCTGTCAGATTGTCTAGTGTCAATTTGTTTTCTGGCACTGCTTTTTCTACATCTTCTTCATCATCTGGCACTGGTTCAGTTGCACTCATATCCATCAAGTCATCTTCTGTTAATTCTTCTGGTGTGATGTCTATTAGCTCTTGAATTTCTCCAAGTTTCATATCTCGAAACCCTGTAGCCACACCTTTTTGGCTCTATCCACAATCTTTTTCTTGATTTCCTTGATAGGCTCTGTTGCAAATCTTGTGAAGTCATGCACAACATCTGGAGACAGTTTTTTTCCAGCAGGAATTTTTTGTTTTGGGCTTGATGGCTTTCACAACTTTTTCTATAACAACAATAACATCTTCAATGGTGTAATCCTTCCAGACTTCCATGATGTTCTCTCTATCAGGATTCTCTTCCATAGTGTTGACAATCCTTTCCATAGAGTACTGTGTGTAATGAGCCTTAAAGGTCCTTATGACCCTCTCATCTAGAGGTTGAATTAGAGAAGTTGTGTTTGGGGACCACTTTGATGCCTTCAGTGTTGAACTCATGGAGTTCTGGGTGGCCAGGGGCACTGTCCAATATCAAAAGAACTTTAAAAGGCAGTCCCTTACTGACAAGGTATCTCGTGACTTCAGGGACAAAGAATCAATGGAGCCAATAAAGATAATAGGGTTCTCCTTGTCCAGATCTTCTTATTGTACAACAAAAAGACTGACAGCTGGTGTGTATCTTTTCCCTTCCAGGCTCAGTAGTTTAGAAGCTGTATAGATAAGGACAATCCTGATTATAAACCCAACTGCATTTGCACAAAATAGTAGAGTTAGCCTATCCCTTCCTGCCTTAAATCCTGATGATTTCTTCTCTTCCTTACTAATAAATGTCCTTTTTGGAATTTGTTTTGCAGAATAAGACACTTTTGCCTGCACCCACATAAAGGTTGAACATTCAATATGAGTAAAAGAAAAGTATTTCCCAAAAAATGCAAGGTTTTCATGCATATTGGGGTAGCTGCAGCAATGATTTCACAAATTTCCTTTTATTTTTTTACAGTGGTCCTTAAGCTGAATTAATTTATCTTGGAATAGTGGGCAACTGCAGCTGCAGACATCAATCTATGGTATATATCAATCTATTCAACATTTTCTTGTAATATCATGACTTTTCTGTTTTTTGTGCACACTCCCACCATCATAAGTGGCACTTTGTATGAGTCCCATGGTGTTATTCAAGTGTTAAGGTATTGTACTAAACACAATGAAAAATACATGAGAATAGCAAGAGATCACTTTTCAGTGCACTGCAAAATTTACTGGAGAGGCACACTGCTTACACAGAGATGATTAACATCACATGCCATTTTAAGCAGACACTTGCAACACTTGAGGTCACCACAACAGCAACAGAAGATGACTACAAAATTGTTACTGTAGTACATTATGTACTACAGTTAATTTTGTGCAGTTATGATTTAATACTGCATCTTTATGTTTGTTTACATTTCTCTGGACTGCAAATGGTGTTATGTATACCTTGTAAGTGTTTTTGTGCATAAGTTTGAATAAATTTTTACTTTTTATAATAGTTGTGTATATTTTATGGTAGTAAAAGATAAAATAGACTAATATCTACATATATTTTATGCATTCATGACATATCTAACTTTTTCTTAATTTTTCAATATTTCTAGGCTATGCAATTTTTCTGCCAGTTTTTTCAAACTGTTGCAAATCTCAAAAAGGTTTTCCAATGTAATTATTGAAAAAAGTTCACATATACGTGGTCCTGCACAGTTCAAACCCACGTTGTTCAAGGGTCAACTGTAATCTTGCTGACTTCTTGATCTCAGATTTCCAGCATCCAGAACAGTGAGACAATACATTTCTGTTGTTTAAACATTGTGTATGGTACTTTGTTATGGCAGTTCTAGAAAACTAATACAATCGGTTTGCATTTTCTAGACTTTTATATAAATAGAGTCATATGGTATGCACTCTTTTTTTCTAGCTTCTTTTACAACATAATTATGTTGAGATGCATCCATGTTTTTAGAATATCAGTAGTTCATTCCATTTTATTGCTCACTAGTATTTCATTGCATAGATACACCACAATTTTGTTATCCATTCACCTGTTGATGAATTTTGGGGTTATTTCCAGTTTGAGATTATTAAAAATAAATATCCCATGAGCATTCATGTACAAGTCTTTTTATCAACATTTGCTTTCATTCCTTGGGTAAATACCAAAGGATTGGAATGACTGGATCATATGGTAGGTATCTGTTTAACTTTTTAAGAAACTGCCAAACTAGTTTCCAAAGTATTTTTCAAAGTACCATTGTAAATACATTTCCACCAGTAGTGTATGTGAATTTCAGTTCCTCCAAATCATTGCCAATACTTAGAATGGTCAGGCTTTTTCATTTTAGCCATTCTAATAGGTGTGTAGTCGTATTTTACTGTTACTGTGAATAAAGAGGGTTTACATATTTTCTCAATGTGGGTGCTTTTCATTTCTTTACTGCACTGGCTAGAACCTCCAGTACAATTTTGAATAGAAGTGGTGAGGGCATGCGTCCTTGTCTTATTCCTGATCTCAGAAGAAAAGCATTTAATCTTTCTCCAATAATTATTGTTAGCTGTAGGTTTTTCATAGATGCCCTTTAGCTGTTTCTTTTCTTAGTTTCAGACATGAGAGTAAATGCAGTCCATGTTACTTCATCTTGGTCATAAATGGAAGTCTTTGCCATCATTATTTCTTAGTTGGGCTTATATAACAACAGCCTTCCGACAGGCTTCCTTGCCTCCAGTCTTGCTCTCCTCTAATTCAATCTGTTTCCAGAGTCAATTTTTAAATATGTAAATCTGATCATGGTATGTTCCTGATTAAATGCTTTAATTCTCTTCCCCCCATGGTCTCCTCACTTCAACCTATATCTCCTTAATGTGGCATCTAAATCCCTTCCCAACCTAGCCCCCCTTGCCTCCTTTTTCAGTCTCACCTTTGCTCCTCTCTCCCATGCCAACATTATATGTTCCCAAAACCCCAAACTATAGGTTACTACCACAAAACACATAATTTTGCCAAACTTTCTGCCATCTTCTTTGCCTGTTTAAAATCTATTCACTTTTCATTTCTAAATAGCAACTGCTCTATAAAATTTCCCAGTTCCCACAAGTAGTATTAGTCTTTTTTTCCCTTTCATGTTCTCCAAGACAATGTGTTCATCGTTCTGTGGTAAAATTTACGATGTTTTATTGTAAATATTTGCTTACATAACCCTGCTATACTAAACTGAGGATCATAAGGGCCAGGGTGAATTGTGTTCTTACTTGAACCCCTAACCTCTGGCACCTGTGCCTAACACAATACCTGACAAAATCATCGGCTCAATAAATACATGTTTAATGGATAAATGAACAGTTAATTAGATGTTGTCTAAGTTCCCTTTCTAGTTATAGAAAAATTTCTCCCAAACTGAGTCATTCCTTTGTATATTTTGTCATATTGGCATATCATCGATATGGTCAGCTACTTGGTATTTTTCTCTAAGTCAACGCATCTCTTTTTTACTTAAATACATATTTTAGCCTGTCCTAAGCAACAGTACCTATGAATTACAAAACTTAATGTTATGGTTATAGCTTTCATAACATTAATTAGATTCATAAACATTAATATTCAAATTAAAATTATTTATCTGTGTACCAACTAAAATCAACTCACAAACATACCGTTGGTACACATTCCACACTTTAGGAGGCACTGAGCCATACAATTCTGCAATTCTATCACTTGCCCAAGGTCACATAGCTAGTGACAGAACTAGTACTATAACCCTTCTAACTTCCTATCTAGAATGTGTTCTACTAGACTGGGCTGCATCTCCATGAATATACATCCAAAAGAGAAATGGATGGATAAAAATGGACCAAGGAAATGATGGAGATAATAGGAAAGCTTAGCTAAGTGCAAAGCAGTGAAGGCATTACTAGGTCGACACAAATATATGTGAGCAAGAGGGGATGGAGCATAAGGTGACCATTGGCTCAGTAAGATGATTCATGTTCTTTTCAGAGGTTCCTAATGGCAAATGACTCAGGAAGCTACAGCAGCTTTCATATCCAGCTCCAGGGAATTCTCCTTCTGTAGCTTATCCCTGGGTCCTACCACAGTGTAGCTTATGCCTGGCCATGCAGCCTAAGGCTGTTGGCCACTTGCCACACACTATGCATAGACCTGCTCATCAGGGAAGAACCCCCCAAAACCTGAATTTTTCAGTTATCCATTCCCCTTAGGAAGTGCAAAGGATTATATTTCCCCAAAAGAGAGAAAAAATAGGTAGTGGGAAATACATTAATGTACTGAGTACAAGTCTTGGAGTCAAAGTTTCTGAATCCTTGCCTTTGTTCTCTCACTGATTCAGATTTAGAAAAACAAGTGTTTTCGAGAAGTTTCCAGAATAAACATTTACCTTGGTTTAACTCAAGGCTAGACTCACCATAAAGGCCTATTTTTACTTGCAAAGGAGTGACTATATTGTCATTCATGCAGAATGGACACCCGTTAATGAGTCCTTTCAATGGATCAGCTCAGCAAAAACACTGGTTCTGGGCAAATTCCTTTCCAGAACTTATCTTGTAGAAGTCCTTCCCCTGAACTGAGTTACTGCATATTTATGATCTAGGTTTAATGGGTGCTGCCGATTTCATCAGAAATGTCAAGGCTCAAGTAGAATCAAAGCAATCTAAATTATGAAGCGCTAGACTGGACTCTGCTGAGGAAATTCCGCAATAGCAGTCATGGATCCAGCATAGTAAATCTTTGCTATGCCATAGTTATCATGGAAAGGAGAAGAGAGATTGGGTTTTTATTGACCTATCTAAAGAACTTTGGAAAAATCAAGTTGGTCATGGACTGACATGCTGAATCATATTATACCCCCTCCCACCACCACAACTCTTACACCCACACATTTTCTCCCTAACACTTACTTTTTTAGTATATTTTAAAATTGAGATATAATAGACATTAATGTTATATTAGATTCAGGTGTACAACATAATGATTCGATGTATGTATATATTAGGAAATGATCACCAAAATAAGTCTAGTTAACATCCGTCACCACACATAGTTACAAAATTTTGTTCATGTGGTAAGGATTTTTTTTTTTACAAAAAAAAGAAACTTTATTTTTTAGAGCAGTTTTAGGCTCACGGTAAAATTGAGAGGCAGGTACAGAGATTTCCCATATATTCCCTAATGATACACATGTACAGCCTCCCCCATTATCAGCATTTCCCACCAGAGTGATACATTTGTTACAATTGATGAATTTACATTGACAAATCATAATCACCTAAAGTCTGTAGTGTGCGTTATGGTTTACTCTTGGTGTTGTACAGTCTATGGGTTTGGACAAATGTATAATGTATCCAACATAATAGCATTATAAAGAATATTTTCACTGCCCTAAAAACACTCTATGCTACACCTATTCATCCCTCCCCTCATCCCTGGCAACTACTGATCTTTTTACTGTCTGTATAGTTTTACCTTTTCCTCAATGTCATATAGTTGGAATCATACAGTATGATACAGCTTTTTCAGATTTGTTTCTTTCACTTAGTACTATGCATTTAAGTTTCCCCCATGTATTTTCATGGCTTGATAGCTCATTTCTTTTCAGTGTTGAATAAGGTTCCGTTTTTGGATGTACCACCATTTATTTATCTATTCACCTCGTATAGGACATCTTGGTTGCTTCCAAGTTTTGGCAGTTATGAATAAAGCTGCTATAAACGTTCATGTACAGATTTTTATGTAGACATAAGTTATCAACTCTTTGGGTAATGGCCAAGCAGTGCAATTGCTGGATTGTGTGGCAAGAGTATATTCAGTTATGTAAGAAACTGCCAAACTGTCTTCCAAAGTGTCTGTACCACCCACTAGATTTTTAACCACGTTCATATAGCCAAAATTTCAGAAATATTTCTACAATATTTGCAGATATTGTACACTTGAAATCCAGATCATTATTCAAGATTCTACTTAATGGTACCTCCTCCAGGAAATTCCATCTCTCTTAACTCTACCTTCTTTGCAGCCCCTCAGACCTTTCCTTCAACCTATTTTATAAGAATCACTTCATTTGTTTTGAAATCTAACTACTTGTTGTTATAACTTCTCCCTGACCCCATGTTTAAAGATGTGCTGTATTTCTGTCTCTATTTCCATCATGCTAAGCATAGTTTATTTTGCATATAATAGAGGCTATGTTATTTGGTAGTACAATGATTAGAGATCCATATACTACCAAATGTAAAATAGATAGCTAGTGGGAAGCAGCTGCATAGCACAGGGAGATCAGCTTGGTGCATTGTGACCACCTAGAGTGGTGGGATGGGGGGGATGGGAGAGAAGGAGACGCAAGAGGGAAGAGATATGGGGATATATGTATATGTATAGCGGATTCACTTTGTTATAAAGCAGAAACTAACACACCGTTGTAAAGCAATTATACTCCAATAAAGATGTTAAAAAAAACAAAAACAAAAAAAATGCAAAAAAGAATTTTTAAGACTTACTTTTTTAACTTTCAAATATACAATACAGTATTATTAGCTGTATTAACCATGTTGTATATTACATCTCCAGACTTATTTATTTTATACATGGAAGTTTATCTTTTGACTACCTTCACACATTTCACCCACCCACAACTACCACCTCTGGCAACCACCAATCTGTTTTCTGCATCTATAATTTTGAGTTTTGTTTTTCTTTTTGCTCTAGATTCCACATATAAGTGAGATCATATGGTATTTGTCTTTCTCTGTCCAATGTATCTCACCTAACATAATGCCTTCAAGGTTCATCCATGTTGTTGCAAACAACAGGATAACCTTCTTTTCTATTTTTTATGGCTGACTAATATTCCATTATATATATAATATATATATTTATATATATATATATATATATATATATATATATATATATATATATATAATGTGTATATAAAATGCCAACTAAGAACCCTATCTGGTAAATATTTCCTTTAAAATTGAAGAAGAGATAGAGTTTCCAGAGAAGTAAAAGCTAAAAGAGTTAATCTCTCTTCTCCCTTTAGGACTCTTATAATGCAAAAGATGATCTGCTTGATATTGTTCCACAATTCCTTTAAGCTATCTTCACAATTATTTTATTATTTTTTTTTCTCTTTGATATCTCATTAGGTGATTTTTCACTACCTTGTCTTTGAGTTCACTGATCCTTTCTTCTACTTCATCTGATCTGCTGTTGAACGCCTCTATTGTATTTTTTAGTTCACTTATTTTATTTTTCTGCTGTGTGACTTCTATATGGCACTTCCTTATATTTTCTCTTTGTTGAAATTATCACTTTGTTTACTCATTCTTCTCTGAAATTTGGTAAACAACCTTATGATTGTTATTTTTAACTCTTTATCAGGTATATCACTTATCTCCATTTTTTTAAAGTTTTTTTTGTTTTGCTTTAAGTTTTATCTTGTCCTTTTGTTTAAAACATATTCCCCTGTTTCGTCACTTTCCTTGACTCTCTGTATTTGTTTCTGTGCATTAGATTAAATAGCCACCTCTCCCAGTCTTGAAGGAGTGGCCTCATATAGGAGATAAAACATCATTTAACCTTGCCCTAGTTTGTGGTTGTCTTTCAAACCTTTGTGATTGTCCAAGCAGTCTACTTTGTTCTTAGTGGTTCTCAGTAGTTGAGAGTGTGCCAAGACCTGTCCATGTCCCAAGAGGGATGATTTCAGTCAGCACGTGGAGTGAGGCTGATTGGAAGCTGGAACCTTGGGCAACAGATTTTAAGTTTGCAAATATACTTCTTTCAGGGAAAGACTGGGAGATGTGCATTTCTGTCTGCTCCTCTGCACTGAGCTGTCAGGTGATAGCCAGTTAGGAACTATTTCTTTGTTTGCTACCATCCCACTGAACCTGTGAACACAAGCCCCAGGTCACCAGAATCATGCTATACAGGGATATGTCCTCTGTGTGGCAGCATCAAAAGCCAGGGTGGATTAGGGTCAAGATGGCAGAGTAGGAGGACGTGTAGCTCACCTCCCCGCACAAACACATCAAACATACATCCACATGTGGAACAATTCCCATGGAAAGTTAACTGGAAACTAGCAGAAGGACTCCTATACAACCAAAGCTGCAAGAAAGATTTCCATGTAATTGGGTAGGACAGAAAAAAAAGGCATTGAGTCAGGACGTGGACCCCTGGTAGGGATCTGTAAGGAGGAGAAGGTCTGCACAGGAGGACCCTCATCCTGGGGAATGAGAAGGTCAAACCACAATCCAATCTGGGCATTCCAGCCCTGGGGTCCTGTGCAGAGGGGATGGGCCCCCTTGCAGGCTGGAAAATCTGCTGCAACAAATAGAAGGGCTGGAGAAGCCTAGACTCTACTTGCAAGGAGTGTGTGCATGCTGCCTTGCTAACAATCAGGGCAGAGAGAGCCTTGCACTAACGGCTGCCACCTCACTGCATTTCCCAATCCAAAGGGGTGAACACTCTGGCCCCATTCACTCTATACCACAGCCTGGTGCAAGATCTGGGCAGAGACTCAGTCTAGCTGTAAAGACAGACCATGGAGCCTGGGGTATGATCCAGGCAGAGCCATGGAGGCCAACATCAGCATGCACACAGGGCAGTGGATATAGCTGTGATGGACATTGTCAGTGTGTATGCAAAGAAGTGCCACAGGAATGGGCAGCACCTAAGCACTGAATCTTTGGCAGACCGGTTCTGGGAGAGGACTTGATCTAGCTATGCAGAGACAGCCTGGAGAGTTTTGGGTGTGGTCTGGATGAGGTGGGGATGGCCACTGTCACCACACTCAGGAGTACACAGAGATTCATTTCCCAGTGAAAGTGTCCTAGCTCCATCCACTCCACACTTCAGGTTAACACTAGATCTGGGGAAGAGAGGTCCTGGGAGAAGTCTGCCACAGAAGCAGCTCAGATCTGAGGCAGCAGCATTGCAGCCACCTCAATTCCTGCAGCCTCAATGTCCCAAACCCAGCCTCAGCCTAGTCCACACAACAGCCTTGCACTAGATCTTGGATGAACACAACAAAGAAAGGGATGCAATCTTGGGCTGTTTCTGAGTGGAACCACGGATGCCTACACAGGCAGCACATAAGTCCTCTGTGACTGCAAAAGCGTCACTTGCTTCAGCAACAACCTTCTTTGGGTGAGAACATGTACTCAAGGGCAATGGAGCTTGGTTGAACCCAACCCTCAGGGCTTCTACTCTAACAACAGAGGAGAAGACCCCTCCCCTGACAGGGCAGTGACAGCCATGGAGCAGAGAGGAAGTTCCGTCTCATGTCCAGCACAGGCTCTAGATACTACAACACCAACCACAACCTCTATCAAGGGGAAAATGTCCAGCACACTCTGAGGAAAGATGTGGCTGCTGTCTGTAATGAAACCAGCCCTCACACCAAAAATATTGGACATGCACAGTCTACACAGGGATGCTACTACATAAAAACACCCCTTCAAGACCACAGTATATAACTATTTCTCCTAAATTCACAGAAACAGAGAAAGTTAAGTAAAATGGAAAGGCAGAGGGGTCTACTCTCAATTAAAAGAACAAGAGAAGTCCCCTGAAAGAACAAACAATAAAGCAGAGCTCACCAATCTACTAGACCTCAGGTTCAAAAAGGAAGTTAAATAAAAAAGACTAACTGAATTAAGATTATTGCTAGAAGTGCAGATCACTGAAAAAAGGAACCTTTAGTGCTTTCAATTGCTGAGAGAAAAGCCAATCTAGAAGCAGTGAATAGCAGACTAAATGACACAGAAGAATGAATAAATGATCTGAAAGACAGAGTAATGGAAATCACCTAATCAGAACAGCAGAAAAAAAGAAAAATGAAAAAAAAATTAAAGCAATATACAAGGTCTATGGGGTAATATAAAATATGCCAACCTAAACATAATAGGGGTTCCAGAAGGGGTAGAGAGAGAAAGGGGGATTGAAATGTATTTGAAGAAATTATGGCTGAAAACTTCCCAAACCTAAAGAAGGAAACAGATATCCAGGCACGGGAAGCACAGAGGATCCCAAACAAGAGAAACCCAAACAGACCCACACCAAGACATAGCATAATTAAATGGCAAAAGTTAAAGACAAAGAAAAGATTCTAAAGGCAGCAAGAGAAAAACGGAGTCATTAACAAGGAAACCCACCATAAGGCTATCAGCTGATTTCTCTGCAGAAATTTTGCAGGCCAGAAAGGAGTGGCATAATATATTTAAACTCCTGAAGGAGAAAACCCTGCAACTTAGGATACTTTACCCATCAAGATTATATTTTAGAATAGAAAGAGAGATAAAGAATTTCTCAGACAAGCAAAAACTAAAAGAACACAGCAATACTAAACCTGGCCTAAAAGAAATATTGAAGGGTATTCTCTAAATAAAAAAGAAGCAAGAATGTATAGAAAAAGGAAAATCACAATAGGAAAAGCAAATATATAAAAGGATTAATGATCCCTCAAATAATCCAATACATAGATTAAAAAACAATACAAAATTGTAAAAGCGATTTTAACTACAATTAACAGCAGAAGGATAAGCATGATGTAAAATAGGACATCAAAATCACAAAATGTGGGGGAATGGAGTATAAAAATGTAAATCTTTTAGATGTGTTTGAACTTGAATGAATATCAGATTAAAGCAAGTAGATATAGTCATGGGTCAACATACTTGAACTCCATGGTAAGCACAAATCAAAAATATACAATAGAGTCACAAATAACAAAAACAAAGGAACTCAAGCATAATACAAGAGAAAATCATCAAACCGCAAAAGGAAGAGCAAAAATAAGAAGAAATGAATAAAGAAGAATTACAAAAACAAGTGGAAAACAAGGATTAAAATGGCAATAAGTACATATGTATTAATAATTACCTTAAATGTCAAAGGACTGAATGCTCTGATCAAACAACATAGAGTGGCAGATTGGATAAATAAACAAGAATCTACAATATGTTCCCTACAACAGACTCACTTCAGGGCAAAGGACACACAGACTGAAAGTGAGAGGATGGGAAAAGATATTTCATGAAAATGGAAATGACAAGCAAGTGGGGATAGCAATACTCATATCAGACAAAATAGACTTTAAAACCAAGGTCATAAAGAAAGACAAAGAAGAGCATTTTATAATGATAAAGGGACTGATGCAAGAGGAGGGTATTACACTTATTGGTATTACACTTATTCACATATATGCACCCGATAAAGGAGCACCTAATTATATAAAACAAATACTAACAGACATAAAGGGAAGAAATGGCAATAATATAACAATAGTAGGAGAATTTAACACCCCAGCGACCTCAACGGACAGATTGTTCAGACAGAAATTCAATAAGACAACAAAGGTCCTAAAATGACACAATAGTCCTTTTGGACTTAATTGATATCCACAGGCCACTACATCCGAAAAAAGTAGAATATACATTCTTTTCAAGCATTCATGGAACATTCTATAGGATAGACTACATATTGGGTCATGAAACAAGCCTCAACAAATTGATGATATATATTATTTCAAGCATCTTTTCTGGTCAAAATGGTATGAAAGTAGAATGAACACATGGAGACTAAATAATATGCCACTTAAGAAACCAATGGGTCAAAGATGAAATCAAATAAGAAATCAGAAAATACCTCTAGACAAAGGAAAATGAAAACACAACATTACAATAGTTATGGAACGCAGCAAAAGCAGTTCTAAGAGGGAAGTTCATAGTGATACAGGCCTTCCTCAAGAAACGAGAAAAATCTCAAATAAACACTGTAACCTATCATTGAAAAGAATTAGAAAAAGAAGACCAAACAAAACCCAGTCAGCAAAAGGAAGGAAATAATAAAGGTCAAAGAGGAAATAAACAAAATAGAGATTAAAAAAAATAGAAAGAGCCATAATACCAAGAACTGGTTTTTTGAAAAGATAAACAGAATTGACAAACCTCTAGCCAGGCTCACTAAGAAGAAAACAGAGAAGACCCAAACAAACAAAATCAAAAAAAAAAAAAGAGGAGAAATAACTACTGATACCACAGATATACAAAAAAACTATGAGAATAATATGAACAGCTACATGCCAACAAATTGGACAACCTAGAAAAAATAGACAAGTTTCTAGAAACATACAGGCTGCCAAAACCAAGTCTAGAAGAAACAGATAAATTGAACAGACTGACCACTAGAAATGAAATAGAATCTGTAAAAACAAACAAACAAAAAAACCATGAAAACAAAGTCCAGGACCAGACAGCTTCGCTGAGGAATTCTACCAAACAGTTCTACCAAACATATAAGAAGAACTTATACCTATCCTTCTTAGACTATTTCAAAAAATTGAGAAGAAGGGAACACTCCCAAATTCATTCTATGAAGCCACCATCACCTGGATACAAAAACCAGACAAAGACAGTAAAAAAAAAGAAAAGTACAGGCCAATATCCTTGATGAATAGCGATGCAAAAATTCCCAAAATGTTAGTAAAGGGAATCCACGAATACATAAAAAGGATCATACACCCTGATCGAGTTGGATACATTCCAGGGCCACAAGGAGGTTCAACAAACACAAATCAATCAGTGTGATACACCACATTAACAAAAGGAAAGAGAAAAACCACATGATCATCTCAATAGACACAGAAAAAGCATTTGACAAAATTCAACGTTCATTCATGATAGAAACTATCACCAAAGTGGGTATAGAAGGAACATATCTCAACATCATAAAAGTCATTTATGACAAACCCACAGCCAACATAATACTCAACAGTGAAAATCTGAAAGCCAGTCTGCTAAATTTAGGAACAAGATAAGGATGCCCACTCTCAACACTTCTATTTGACATAGTATTGGAAGTGCTAGCCATAGCAATCAGATGAGAAAAACAAGTAAAATATATCCAAATTGGAAGGTAAGAGGTAAAACTGTTACTAATTGCAGATGACGTGATATTCTATATAGAGAACCCTAAAGTCTCCACACAAAAACTATTAGAATAAGTGAATTCAGCAAGGTAGCAGGATACAAAATTAATATACAGAAATTTGTTGCATTTCTTTACACTAATAATGAAATATCAGAAAAAGAAAGTAAAAAACAATCTAATTTAAAATTGCATCCAAAATATAAAATAAAATGCCCAGGAATAAACTTAACCAAGGACATGAAAGGCCTATACACTGAAAACTATAAAACACTGATAAAGGAAATTGAAGGTGATACAAAGAAATGAAAAGATATCCCATGCTCTTGGTTGGAAGAATTAATATAATTAAAATGGAAATACTACCCAAAGCAATATACAGATTTAATGTTATCCTTATCAAAATATCCATGACATTTTTCACAGAACTAGAACTAATAATCCTAAAATTTTGTGGCATCACAAAAGGTCCAGAATTACCAAAGCAATCCTGAGGAAAAAGTACAGAGCTGTATCTATAGCCTTAAGTCTGGAAGGCATAACCCTTCCAGACTTAAGGCTATACTACAAAGCTACAGTAACATTCAATATAAACATGTGATATTGGCACAAAAACAGGGATTTAGATCAATGGAGAAGAATAGATAAATAATCCCACTCACCAATGGTCAATTAATCTATGACAAAGGAGGCAAGAATATACAATGCAGAAAAGACAGTCTCTGCAACAAGTGGTATTAGGAAAGCTGTACCTCTACATATGGGAAACACTGACTGAAACCACCCACCCTGGCCAGGCACCACAGTAACCATTTGCATGAGCTATTTTATGACAGGAGGTCCTAGTGAGGAACATGGAACTAACAAGCCTCCACCGACCGGAAGAATTCAGGAAAGGTCAAAAGGAGACTCCAGTCCATATGTCCTACCAACCTCCTAGAATCCTGCTCGCTGGAATCCAGCTTGGCTCAGTGATGCGTGCACCACCAGGAAGGACCCTGAGTCAGAATGATTGGCCAGAGACAACCAGAAAACTAATCTCATCACCATAAAACTCAAGACTGTAAGCCACGTTGCAGAGCAGTCCTCCTGGGTTCCCTTACCCTCCTGCTCTCCGCCCCGGCGCCCCTTCCCAATAAAGTCTCTTGCTTTGTCAGCACATGTGTCTCCTTGGACAATTCATTTCTGAGTGTTAGATAAGAGCCCACTCTCGGGCCCTGGAAGTGGTCCCCATTCCTGCCACAAAATTAGAACACTCCCTCACACCATATACAAAAATAAACTCAAAATGGTTTAAAGACATAAACATAAGACATGACACAATAAAACTCCTTGAGGAAAACATATGAAGCTGTAGATTCAGTGTGTCCGTGGAGGGTGTGAGTTCAGGATTCTTCTACATCATCATCTTGAGCTGGAATACCATTAACACTTCTAATTTGGGGAAATGGCGACTATAAAAATGTGTGGATACTGACAGCTTTGATAGCCCTGTAGGTAACTTTTCTTAATCTTACAGATTTAATCTGTGGTTGAAGAACAATGATAATAAAGTTGTCTGTTTCAAAGTTCTCTGGATTAGATCATTGGCTCTCATTGTGTGGTCTCCCGAGCAGCAGCATCAGTCACTTGGCAATTTGTTAGAAATGCAAATATTCTGGGGCTTCCCTGGTGATGCAGTGGTTGAGAATCCGCCTGCCAATGCAGGGGACATGGGTTCAATACCTGGTCTGGGAAGATCTCACATGCCACGGAGCAACGAAGCCCATGCACCACAATTACTGAGCCTGTGCTCTAGAGCCCATGAGCCACAACTACTGAGCCCGCATGCTGCAACTACTGAAGCCCA
Source organism: Balaenoptera musculus (assembly GCF_009873245.2). Taxonomy (NCBI): domain Eukaryota; kingdom Metazoa; phylum Chordata; class Mammalia; order Artiodactyla; family Balaenopteridae; genus Balaenoptera; species Balaenoptera musculus. The sequence goes on along the minus strand of NC_045806.1, from coordinate 63,194,356 downwards.
CACACCTAGAGCCTGTGCTCTGTAGCAAGAGAAGCCACCACAATGAGAAGTCTGCACACTACAATGAAGAGTAGCCCCCACTTGCTGCAAATAGAGAAAGCCCGTGCGCAGCAGCGAAGATCCAACACAACCAAAAATAAATAAAATAAATAAATTTATTAAAAAAAGAAGAAATGCAAATTTTCTGGCTCCACCTAGACCTACGAAATCAGAAACTCTGGGAGTGAGGCCCAGCAATCTGTATTTTAACAAGCTTTACCAGCTTTCCATTCACCTCACTTCATCCAATGGAGAATAATCTGTGATTTAAATAAGACTGCCACCTCAGTACTTTTGCTTCCGCCCAGGTGGTCTCATTATAGTCCCATGTACATTCCTTTGTCTATCTTCAGGTTTTTTGTTCATTCTATGCACCTTCCCCTACCCCCACCTAGTATTTTATTATTATTTCCTCTATCTATCCTACTCCTACCCACACTCAAGACCTAATTACCTTCCTCCATGAAATTTTCTCTGATAATTCTGCATTGAGATCTCCCTTCTCTCCATTCCAATTCTATTTGTTGTTTCCAAGACTTAATCGACTTCTTAATTATTTACCACCTGTTTTAGATAGTATACATGTCCTTCTCATTTTCCCAATTTGATCATAGGAAGGGGGACCAAGATTTTCTTTCCTCTCATGCCCACGTCTGTTCAAAGGTGGTGCTGATCCTGTGAATATTGAATGAATTTACTTTGACCACCTTGATAATAACCAAATGATTTCTGCTTAGGAATACAGTGAAAGTAGAAAGATAGCAGATGAAACAATTTTATTGATTCTGTTTCACTTTGACTGAAGTTGGGAAATGCATAGCTGAGGAGGAAGGTATAAATTTAAATGTAATATGGCCCACTCCTCAATGCTGTCTAGTTGTAAGATGGATTCTGAGGAGAAATAGCAGAAATCAGAAGGTAGAATGGGGTAGGCCTGTCTGTCTACCTAACTACCAGAAATTGAGCCTGACTCTTGTTCCATGGAATCTCTCCTTTGTACTTCGGGGCTGATTCAAACTCTCCCAGTTAACAAAAGTTGCTTTTAACTAATAGGTGTCTGGAAATGTGTGAAATGGAAACAAACATCCAGCTGCACATTTCTGGAAGCTTTTGCCCACTGAGGAAAAATAATGAGTATATACAAATACTGGTTTCTATGAGGAATTAGCTCTGAGGAGAAGTAGAACTAAGGAAATCAGCAAACCCTTGTTCAATTGAATGTAGCCCAAACTTTCACCAAAATGAAAAGTAAACACACTTAGACTTTAAAGTTTTTCCTCTTAGAGTCCCACCTTGCTTCAGTGAGTGTATAGCTCAGATCATAAGCCGATGCTGGCAAAATCTGGAAGATGCCACACACTCAGTTGGGTGGCAGAAGTCTGCTTTCACATAAAAGAATGGAATTCTCTTACTCTCTGAAATCTTTCAAAGCTCTTTGAAGACTTCAGAAAATATCAGATCTACAGAGTCCCAATTTCAGTAGGATTAGTGCACCTTCTTTTTATTATTCTTTTCCCAGGACATATGGTAATTTGTACTTCTTAGAGTAGGTACCTGAGAGTAAAGAAAACATTATGGGTGCCAGTTCTCAATGGTGGACGCCTATATGGATGAAAAGTGAAAATTTTAATAAAATTATGTTGTTGTGTGTTTTTTCTGATTTATTAATTGACCTAGCACCAAAAGTGTAAATTAGCAATTAAACTATTTTTTCCTAGTAATTAGGCCAGTTACTTGACTGAATCTACTGTTTAACAAGGGGGTAAAATCAAAAACACATAAATTATATTTGGTTCTGTCTATTGTCATAAACGGAGGACAAGAACCACATTGCTAATGTTTACCAAGGGCCAGATAAAAAAACCTCTTGAAGAAGAAACACTCATTGGTAATTGGCACTCACACATTCATAAAAGTACTGACCCATAGCACAATTGTGATGTGGACAAAGTTTCTCCTGGGCTTCTTACACCTTAATAACTTAATATAGAAATTCTTCCTGAGATCTGGTTATTTTATTAGTTAATATTTATTCCTTTATTGGCTAATATTTATTGTACACAATGATTTACATAGATTAACATAGATTAACCCATAGATTTAACCCATTAAATTTTCACAGTATCCCTGGGTACTTGCATAATTAATAAATGGTAGAACAGGAATGCCAGTCCAGGAAGTCCGACTCCAGAGTCCATACACTTAACTCTTATTTTATACTGATTCACCTTATAACCTTCCTTCTTCTTTAGTCTATTTAGACTTACTAATGCAAAGTTGCAGTTTGGAATGATTAAGAAGATGGGCTTTGGATTTAGACATGGATTGGAATCCCAGCTCCACCATTTACTAGCTGTGTGACCTTAGGCATTTTATTAACTTTTCTGATCTTTCATTTTTTCCTTCTGTAAAATAAGAACAACCACTTAACAGGGTTTTTGTGAGGAATAAATTGGTATGATAAATATCATAGGCTTTGTACACAGTAGATGTTCAGTTCATTATCCCCTTTCCTCAAAGCAGCCTACCAATTGGCCACCACGGATAGCCTCTGGATATTTAGCCTGTGTGCTTCACCATTCTTACTCCCACCATTACAACCAAAACTACTCAACTAGGCCCGTCCTTTGTCATCCAGCCTGGTAACACCTCATAGTCATGTTCACATTTGTGTTCAAGCTGAAGAATTTTCTTGCCTCCTCCCAAACTTCACTTACACATCTCTGTATTCCATGAATGATAATGGTTATAAATGTTACTCTTCCAAAGTTCAATATTTATTTGCATTTAACTAGGGCCACCTAAAGACATACCACCTTACTCCAGGGATAGCACCTATTTTTGCCTGCCCAGGACCATGGAGCTACAGAACAAAATGATCATGATAAGTTAAATGAAAAAAGGTACAAAAATTAAATCCTTGAATTCTATTAAAATTATCTTTCAAAAATTTCACACTGCCTCATAGTGTTTGGGTTTGTTTCTTTCTGAGAACAAAATAAAACCCTCCTTTTACCCATGTGTAAAGATAAAAATAGAGAAAAATAAATTCTAATCAACAAATACAATAAATAATAAAAGGTCAATCTCAAATCTCTATTTGAGATGATTAGAAAATCTTGAGTTGACTGGCTCTCTTGCAGCTTCATCAAATAGTGACTCTGGTTCTCCAGTGATCTCCACATCTCCAGGGGTGGCATTAGTAGTCTCCTTGCTCTCATTGCAACTTCAAGACCAAAAATCTCCCTTTATTATTTACCACAATTGTTGTCCTTTGAGATAAATGCCATATGGCTCTATCATCCTCTCCTTCTACTTTGATGCAATCTGTTGATCACTGCTCCAGTCCCTTTATGAGGACTCTAGCTCCAAGCTGCTTTAAGACTTTAAATTCGGATGTCATTTAGAGAGATTTTCATGTCCGTGTACATAGTCCAACTACTACCTTAGTCCAATTGTTCCTTGACCTTTTTAACTAGAAATAAATTTTTACAAACTCTGCTTCAGCCACCTGCTCCTCTGGCCACGTCTGAACACTGCCATAAGGCAAAAACTGCTTCACCTATAAAACAAAAAGGCAGCCATCTCACTAATGGACCCCAAGACGATCTACCTTCTGTTCTCTTACTCCTTTTTCTATTCTTATTCTCTGACCTACAATAAGTCATTCAACCCCTCCTTTTATCCCTGTGCATAACTTCTCTCTCTCTTCACTTCCTCCTCTATCTAGTTTGGACACTATGGACCTCAATTTCTCTCTTTCCCAGGACTCTCAATTCCCTTATCCTTTTATCAGAATCATATCTGCACTACTAAACCCCAGTCCTGAAGCAATCTAAGCACCTTCATTCACTGCTATTGAACCCAAGCACCTGGCATTATTATTATTAGGCACACCTGTGTTTGAATATTTTCAGCTGCCCACTAACTGTGTGACCTTAGGCAAGTTTTTTAACTTCTCTGAGCCAGAGTTATCTGCAAATGGAGATAATAATACTTACTCTGTTTTCACCACAGGATTATTATGATGAAGTATGTAAGGAACTACCTGGAACATAGTAAGTGTCCAACAAATTTCCAATATCTTCATTGTTATATTATCTTAAACTTGACTCATCTTCAACTACTTTGGTAAATCTACAGTAGAAGCAAGGAGATAAAGAGATACAACATACAAATGATTTGAAAGAGCTAAGAACTATAGGCCTTATGTAAATTTAACAGAGACATTTTTAAGGTACTTAGGGAACAAATCCACTGTCCAGAACATAGTGTCTCACAAATTCTTTTTTAATGCAAATAAAGGAAGCAAGAGAGGAAAGAAAAGACGATGCAGCCTAATAAATCAGCCCTGAATGGGTATCTCCACATCAGTGGGTAGAATATTTCAGGTTGTCTCATAACAATCCCAATATTCTCAACTTGTGATCTCTGACTATATTCCCAGACTCCCAGTATTAGCTCCCTTCCTGGATTATTCCTTCCAGGACCTTCTTATTAAGTTATTTGCTCTGTTATCTGTCCTAGCAACCTATCAATTACCTTGCCTTTTAGAGCACAAATTGTGCCCATCTTTGATTTCTATCTCTGCCCAGTTCTAGTGCCACCTAAGGCAATAATTGTGAACATGGCACAGAAGTGAAAGATCTACCTTCTCCTTCTAAATTTACCCTTAACACCATACTCACCATTTGAGACACTGCTATCAGACAGTAACTGAAGCTCACAAAAAGATATGGATAATAGACAGATGATAGACAGATATATATTTAGATAGATAAATAGATGGATTCTAATTATATGAAAAGGAAATACAAGGGACTTCCCTTGGGGCACAGTGGATAAGATTCCACGCTCCCAATGCAGGGGGACCAGGTTCGATCTCTGGTCAGGGAACTAGATCCCACATGCATGCAGCAACTAAGAGTTTGCATGCCACAACTAAGGAGCCCACATGCCTCAACTAAGGAGTCCGCACGCTGCAACTAAGACCTGGCACAACCCAATAAATAAATAAATAAAATTTTTTTTAAAAAAAAGGAAATACAGGAGGTATCTAGAAAAAGTATGTCCTTTAAGCATAAGTCTTTATAAGGCAGGTCTGCAAGGTGGACTTGATTCACCACAGGAGTATTCCAGTCGGATTGGCATTACTAAGCATTACCAGGAGTGCATAAACCAAGTGAATGCTCTAAAGGCCATAGTGCTCGAGATGGAGGTCTTAGAAAATTTTGACTTTGGGCTCCCATTTCCACATACTATTTTTTTATCAGGCCACATCTGAACTATAGACAACCAAGCTAGTCATTAAGCTCAGCTTCTCTAGGCTGAAGTCCATAGAAAAAGGTAGTCTGTTCTCATTCTAGAATGATTTGGTCTTCATAATCATACTAGTTGCTGCTTGTGTGTTTGAGAAAAGATTGTCAAGGCAACTTGGGGTTGAGGGAAGGAAGAGAGAAGAAACTGATGGGAACCATACATGGAAATCAGCAAACAGAGCTGCCCATCCAAACAGTAACAGAGGGACACTCCACCTCCAAATTGTTTTCTGCATGCCCATGTGATGTCTATTTCTGAGAAGCAAGCTTTGGCCTCCACAAATTGGAAATTGGGAAATTAAAGGAAACAAATGAAACTATTTTTTTCTCACTGGCAAGCAGCAAGATTCTCTTGCCCTAGGCCTACTTATAGTCTCCACATCCCCTTTCATAAAGGGTCTAGTAGAAGAGAACAACTTCAAAGGAAGTGTTATGTGATCGGTTAGCCTCATCATTGTTAAATGATGTGCTAACCCAAATCAGGGCTATGGGGACATAGAAAGCATCATGAAGGGAAAGGTCTTATTTCCATGAAGTGCTCATGGAGGCTGACACTCTATGATGTGGTTTGGGCTGAATTGAGGTTTTTAAAAATTTGTTTTTCTCCCCTAATCAGTTTAATATGTAGGCTCTATTGGTAATTTTCCTGACTCTCATTATGTACTTCCTTTTTAAAATAAAATAGAAAAATGCATATCAACGACTTACTTATTCCATAGTGCCATCAATTCTCACCATATACACATGGAGATAAAATCCTTCTTCAATAAACTCTATGAGGCAAACAGATTTTTTATTAATGTGGGATTTTACTGTCCTAAGTACTATACTAGAAATCACATTCCCAGACATCAAGCACTGGGATGAAACAGATCTGATGTCTACTCTCTCCACATCTACCTCCCTCCCTAACCAACATATGACACACCAAGGAACTGAGCAATAAATTAGCAGGTAAAACTAAGTATTCTGAAGGTAGAGGGGAAAACAGGGAGAATCCCTAAACAAAGCGTCATTTGTTCTCAAAAAGGTGTTAAGCTGTTTGAATCATTCATTTATTTATATTCCCCACACTGTTCTCCTCTTTGACCTTAGCTCAAGGATCTGAATGATATGTAGTTGAAGGAGTATATTTATATAATCTTATTCTGTTTCAGTAAGTAATATGGAAGTTAAAATTAGTTTTCCTAGTGGCGTGGTTAGAAAGTAGGAGAGGGACAGCATAAGTGAAATCAAAGGATAATTGTTATGTGAAGGCCATCTAACGAAAACACAATAGCTTATAAGGGCTCTGTTTCCATTTCTTACCATTCTCATTGTTTATTTGTTTTTGTATATTCCTTTGTTTCTTATTTATACTCTAGATTCTTTCAACAAGGATTTTCAGGGTCATATGATAAAAGATACATGCAATTAGAGCTTTTAAAAGAAGGTTAAAAGGCCATACCAAATAATTTGGGTGGAGTGAGATAGGATTATTCCAGATATCTAAGTTAATATAATTTGGGTCTTCCTGGATGTGAAGACAAAAAGGAAAATGTGATAGTTATACAGTGACCACTGCCCAATAAATGAAAGCATAACAGTTTTTTAGGAAATAAACTATAAGCCACATGCAGGTAGGGACTATACCCATTTTGTGGTTAGCACAGGGCCTGGCACATGGTAGGAGCTTAATAAATATTTATTGTAATAATGAATTAATGAAGTTTTAATGAGTTTATTGAGAGTAGGGACTATGACTCAACTCATTTGGTATCCCAAAGATTCATCAGTGAGTCATACATAGATATTCAATGTTCATCTGTGGAATGGATGCATGGAAGAGAGAAAAGTTTTCCTGGCACTAGTCTCTAATAAGATTGTAGTAAGTGTATATGTATATTACAAACAGGGAAAAACATTAAAGACTCAAGTTTTCAGTAGTAGCAGTTTTATAGGATATGTTCTGATGTTTGTCATTCGGTCCTTTCTCATTTCATCCTTCAGTGAAAGTCAATGACATGATATTAACATCACAATCTTCTTATTGCTAAATAAAAATAACACTCTTTATTTCTTTACTCATTTACCTTTATGTCAGCACTTGATATTAGTAACCCCTCTTTCCTGAGTGGTCTCCTCCCATGGCTTACATAATACCATCTTTGCCAGTATTCCCTCTTATCTCTTCAGTCACTTTTTGTCATTCTCCTTTGAAGTTCTACTTTCTCTGCTTGCTTCTTGAATTTTGGTGTTTCTCAGGAACCTGTCCCTGTCCCACTTCTATTTTTACTCCAAATACTTTTTCTGGATGACTTAATCCATTCCCATGGGTTCATCTACCACCTCTAGGTTTGATTCCCCTTTCCTAAATCCAGATCTTTCCCCCAAGATTCAAATAGGCATATATAACTGCTTAATTGACACTCTCAACTGGAAGGTCCACACGCATCTCAAATTCAATATATCCAAAGCTGAACTCATTATTGTTTCCTCCTCCTGTGTTCCCCATCTCAGTGGATGACACAAGTAGGCACCTAGTTGTCCATGACCCTCCTGTCCCTCACACACCGTATCTAATAACTAAATCTTGAAGATTCTACTTCTTAATTTGTCATGATTCTGTATATTTCTTTGACTCCCTCACCATCATCTCTTTGCTGGAATTCTGCAATAGCCTCTTAACTGAACTTTCTACCTTTGTTCCAATGTACTACATGAACTGTAGCCAGAGTGATCTTTCCAAAACTTAAATCTCTTTCCATCTGACCAACTCTTACTTCTCCATCAGTTTTCAATTTATATGTGACCTTCTCCAAAAATCCTCTCTTGCCTCTGAAATCTGGGTTAGATAGCACTGCTGTGTTTTCTCATGCCATCCTCTCATACTTCCATCTCCATTATATTGCTTACCACATTATAATTGTTTATTTGTTGTTTCTTCTATTCAGTTTCAAGATCTTTGAAGGCAGGAAACCTATCTTTTTTATTGTTTTACACCTTTTCCTAGAAAATTGTAGGTACTCAATAAATATTAAATGAAGTTATACATCTGTCTAATAACTCAATTTTGTCCAGAGAATGGTTTACAAGCACTTCTCTTAAGTATCAATTGCCTCAACCCAGCTCAATTATAATATCAGCCATCATTTATTGGGTATCTACTATATACCAGGAGCTGTCCTATGTGCTTTACAATTATCTTCTCCTTTTATCCTCAAACAGCCCTTCAACATAACTCTATTTTACAGGTGAACGAAATGGAGTCCAAAAAGGTCAAGCCTCTTGTTCAAGCTGGTTCTGTGGCAGCACTAAGATTCAGATCCAGATTTATCTGATTCCAGAAACTATACCCTCAGTTCGAGTTTGGGTTTAACAAGTTCAAGTGTGTGGAGGGTAAGCACTCTGACAAAAGCCCTTTAACTACATAAGGAGCAAGGGGCAAAGATAATTATGAAACTCCTCTTCACTCTTGCCTTCTAGAAGTTCTACCAACCTTGACATTGACAAAGAGGTAATGCCAGGGCTGCTTGCTAGCAGGGTGACATTCTCCTTAGAAACTGTCTTTGGATTGTTTGTCTACAGTTTACCTTTAAAATTCAGGTGCTACTTAGTGGCTTCCCTAGGAGTTTCTCTGAAGAGCAGCTAAAAGAAGAAAAAAAGAAAGGGGGGAAAGCGACCTTCTCAAAGTATAAAATCATAATGTTGGCTTATTTTCTTCACCCTCGCTTCAGCTGCACCTTTGGGAATGGTTATATAGGTTAATCAAAGCTACCAAAGGCCTAAGCACCATGCTCCAAGAAGTCTGAAGCATACCCAGATTCCCTAGCATCTCCAGGGAAACAGCTCTTAATACTGCACAGTTAGTCATCATCTCTGATCATTACAACAGCACCATGAGGTAGATATTATTATATATTTTCATTTTAAAAATAAAGAAGCTATAATGCATGAGTCAAGTAAATTGCCAAAATCCATGTAACTACTAAGCGAAAAAGTTGAGGTTTGAACTCTGGCCTAATTCCAAGGTGAATGTTCTTTCAACTGTGCTTTTTTCCTCACACCTAGTGGTGAATTAGCCAGTGCAACTGCTCAGCAAATAGTGTTTTTTCAAGCTAAATGATCTTCTCTGGATGGTTGTTCCACCCAGAAGGAAAGTAATTGTTCCTTTCTGCAACCCATCAGAAACACCCTTTGTGCTAAATGCTTCCTTTCACCAGATCAAAAAAACCTCTTTCCCATAAGCTATTGCCTAAGCCTTGGGAATGCTTCTGCTAAAGTGAATTTCTCACCACATAGGCATTCCTTGCAGAGGGATTTGATGCATAGGCAAACAGTGCCTGTAACTCATTTTGTAAGAAAATGCATACACTATTAACATTTTATGGCATAAATTCCACAGGATAAAGGCAACATTTTAAAGAATTTCTTGGAAACACTTGGTAGTTCCATTATTTGTGGAGAAAAGGGCAGTGGGTGAGAGGGGAATTGAGGGAATACTCATGATTTTTTTTTTTTCTTTCACAGTTCTCTGCTCTGTGGCTGTGCTTGTGTGTGACTAGGCCTTCTCCTTTGACCACTCAAATGGAAGAAGGAGCATGTTTCCACAATTAGAACTATACAGACACTTGTTTCTCATGAAGCACAAACTTGCAGCTATTTTTGGTTTCTCTTTGAGGCAAACAGTGGACAAACATGAGGCAAACATGAACTATTTACACAGGGGGAGCGATTCCAGGAACAGACTTTGGAAAGAGTGAAAGCAAGTATACAAGCACTGCACATTTATAAAGGCCTTCATGAATGTCTCATAAAGTTGCCTCCAGGGAAAAGTATAACTAGCTGGTTTTTAGAGGCCTAGTCCTCAATATCCTCCTCCCCTTCCCTCCCTGCAACCCCAGTTGCTCCGTGTTATTTAGAAGAAACATCCAACTCACTTCAGAACATACATGTTCACTGATACTTTGGATTACTTGCTGAGATAGCAACCAATCTCTAGCTTCAGGAACCCGGGAATGCTCTGATTGATAGATATCCCTTCTGAGAGATGCTTCCCTATCAGCTCCAGGGCCAGAGGGAGGGAAAGTTCACATTTTATGGGTCTTGCAATCTGAATGACAGTGTATACATGGTAAAAATATGTTACTCACAGTCTTAAAGGTGTGCTTGCTCTTGGGCACTGCTGAGAACTACCTGAGTCCTGGGATAAAAGACAGGAAGTCTGTCACAGAAGAGGGAACTATGGCCCCCTCCAGAATGAGAGCAAGAGAATCAACAAGTACATGTTCAAAACATACCCCAAAAGGCCCGGGATTTGGAAGCACAGTGAGTGTCTGTACAAGCGTTCAAGCTATCATGCACTAACTATGAGACTTAGGCAGGTTATTTAACTTTTCTGAACCTCAGTTTTTCTATCTGGATAATAATACCTACCTTGCAGGGTTGTTTTAAGGAATTGTTATGAGGATAAGTGTGGTATACGACAATTCTTATCATAGTTTTTAATATATTGTAATTATTTTCCCTTGAATATATGAACATATTAACTTGACTTGTTTAGGAGTCATCAAAGTGCAGTGGCTAGATTATGAACTTTAATATAAATCTGTCTTTGAAGTCCACCCCCACCCTTTTGGAATCATTCAGACTGGGTTCAAATCTCAACTGCACCCCTCTCAAACCTTACTTTGATCAACTTTAAGAATGTGATTATACTTGCCTTACAGAGTGGTTGAGAGATAAGATTGAATTAGATAATGTATATTAAAGTCTTAGTGCAGTACTGGGCACATAATAGGTACTCAAGTAAATATTAACCTCTTCTCTCTCATCCCCAGAAGACTAGGCAAAAGTCCCTTGCAAAAGTCACTAGATAATCTGTACATACTGAAAATAATGTACCTTGTTCTTTCTGTGTAAAAATATTCCAGAGAGTGGATTTAAGTCATTTGAGCTCACTCCACTTATTTATGTATTCCACAGTCCATGTTTTAAGTATCTCCAGTGCACTACCTTTCTTTCAGGGATCAGGACCATCAACCATCCCACTACTACAGTAGATTGCTAACATTTATCAGATAAAATGCACACTCCTTAATCAATCATTCTTGAGATCCTATAGTTATGGTAATTATACATATCAGTTTTTTCCAGAACAGACTCAATTTCAAGTATTGTATCCTATGTCCTATGTCCTCATAAATCACTGCAAATGCCTGGCAGTTACAATACTTTGCTTTTCAAAATACATCTCTTACCTCTGCCACTCATACCCAAAAGCAGCATAAAAGTCATTTGATAGGCCATAGGACCCGATAATTGATTCAGAAGTTGTGATCACTGTACCTAGAGTTCTTTACAGTAGGTACAAATATGGTACTTTCTCACTTACTCATTCCTTCAAACAACAAGTATTTATTAAGCATCCACTATTTGCGAGGTAAGCAGTGCCAGAGAGGTAAATATGTTATATAGAAGAGTAAACATAGAAGTAGACAAACTATAATATTGATATAATGTGACAAACAGGAAAACAGAATTATATAAAACTATGCTATCATAGCCAAAAGTAGAAAACAACCAGCTAATTCTACCTGAGGGTAATAAGGAAGTCTTAACTAGAGAAAGTGATGGTTGAACTTGGACTTAAATGATACTTAAATACATAGATGATAAGTAGCTACTGTTTTTCTGAGTAGATATTGTTGAGGAGTTAGATAGGGAGGTATTCCCTTCTATTACTGATTTGCATTTTGTGAGCTCATATAATATTTCAGTTTTTCTAGAAAGCAACAGAAAAAAAATTTCCCCATTATAACAAATCTACCTTCACATATTTTTTCATAGAAGTGGAACTTATAATATCTATTATTTTTGGTCATCAGGTGGCTAAAATTTCACTGCTATTAGTAACCACCCTTTTCAGATATCATTACTGATTTACAAAACGAGTTTAAAAAGAAACATATAACATACAAGAAACATATATATACCTGCATATAGACATACATATGATGTGTATGTCTATGAGCATGTGTACATATCCCACACACACACACACACAACACACAACACTTACAATAAGCTCTGCATGCAGAAACAATATTGGCAACCAGCATTTCGTGAGTATAATGCTTGATTTGGAGCTTAAAAAAGATTGACGTTGATCATTAAATGCTGGTTTGAGTTTCTAAAAATCAGCTAAAAATTACATTCATAAAAGCAGTTTTGATGCTTTTGAACTCTGACTTTATTAAAAATATTAATTTCATTGCTTTTTAACTCATCTTCTGTTAACTCAATAAAGTGAAGTTTTTTTCATTTACTCCTTTTTTCCCACTATAGTCTCCTCCCCAGCTCATTGCCTAGCAAAGTCATGCCATTTGTCACAGGGACCAGGCAAGACAGAGTGAACAACTCGTTGAAAATCCATCTCAGCTTGCGGGAACAGCTAATCCCCAGGCATGCCCTGCTTTAGAGGGAGGTGTTTCAAGTACTCCACATATTAAGACTTAAACATGAAGCCAAAAATGGCCCAGAAGAAAACTAAAGCTGTAAACAGAAATGTGACTGCAAGTGTTTCTGCAAGGAACAAGCAGGTGAATTAACAGTGGAAGAAAAAGTCTTCATGACCAACCAGACACCATCATTGGTTTTGCAACTTTCATCTCTCTTCTTGAGATGAGTTTGGGAGTAAATTGAGAGTCATTGATCAGAAACTAGATAACTTCTGGTCAATGTTCAAGAGAAAAGCACCTTCTCCAGCTGGCAGAGACAGCCAATATGGAAGGTGAGAAAGGCTCTGAAGGTACCTTCAGCTCTGCTTAACCAAGATGGGATTTGTCTGTATCGTCAAGACCCGGCCAGCTCACAATTCACCTCTGTTAGGGAACAGGCAGCTATACATTTTCCGTGTAAATTCCAAATGGCCACTGCTCATTTGTACCCCCTCCTTCAAATCCAGCCATCCCAGTTCCTCTGAGGTTAGCTGACCAGCCGCTGAGAAAAGACTTTTTCTCTATGAATGCATAATTGGTCATTGATGAACAAACAGGCACTCACTCAGTCTACCTGACCTAGGAAAAAAATTTCTGACCATCCTTCCAGATGTCCATGTCAGTCAACACAATCTCCATATAATTTATAAGGTATTAAATGTCAAAAATAATGGATCTTTTCAGTTAGCATCTTGGCAGATGATGATAGCAGTACATTTTATGTGAGAAGCCAGCACAGACTTCTCCCACTAAAACTGCAAACAGAAAACTGTGAGCACTGGCCCCAGATCCTCTCAGAAAAATGCTGCCATTATACTCCATTACAGTTAAAGCTATGTATGCACTTCCTGGATGGCATCCAATCACATAGCTCTTTTCCCTTCCTTTTACTTTTTTTCTTTTTTTAGTAAAAACATGCCTTCTCAATGGCTAGACAGTGGTTTCCAGTAAAGAAATAGACTGAAAATCAACCAGGGGAATGTGTGCTGAAAGTAATTAGAGATTTTTCAGAATCACCAGTAACAAGATAATTCTTTGTAGTCAAATTTATGTGCTGTGTGACATGCCACATGGATTGAAGAGTCCAGTCTAATGTATAATTCAGAAGTGCCAGCAAGTGCCAGAAAGTACAAATTAAATGAGGGGAAACTGCAAAAGGAAAGGTGGAGTTATTTACTTAGGACTTGAATATAGCTTATGAGTTTTAAACACGCTCAAGATTTGTCTCCTTTCTTTGAGTTCTTCCTTGAATACTTGGAAAGATATTCGGGAACCCCTAGGTTCTGCACAAACTCAAATGAAGAAAAAGAGTATTGAAAGTAGCCTCTTTAGGAAATTAGGTATGTACTTTGCCTAATGTATTCTAAAATAAAGATATTTTGCTCTTCAGTGTTCAGGTTCTGATGAAAGTCAGCATAAAGCAACTGGAAAAGATGTTGAGCTTTGGGGAAAACAGAAGGTTCAAGGGATAAATCAAGAGGCAGTATAGAGCAAGAGCCTTAAAGTCATACAGACCTGGTTTCCCATCCCGGATCTACCACTTTGATTCATTCAAAAAATATTACTTGAGTGTCTACTATGTACTAGATATTGTACTGAAAAAGAGAAACATGATTGCTGCCCTCATGGAACCTACATTTTATGGAGAGTGATGTAGACAGACACTGAACAAATCAATTAAAAAGAAAAACATCAGAGAATTCTATGAAGAAAATTATAATATGGTAAATTGATAAGAGTAACTGCATATCTACTGTAGATTGGATGATCAGGGAAGGCTTCTCTGAAGAGGTGACATTTGAACCTGAATGATGAGAAGGAGCTAGCCACGTGAAGACCTAGTGGAAAAGTATTCTAAGCAGAGAGAACAGCAAAGGCAAAGGCCCTAAGACAAGAATGAGCTTCACTTATTAAATAATGGAAAGAAGACCAATGTATCTGGAGTCCAGGTATGAAGGAGAGAGTAGTTAAGAGATGAGGTAGGGGAATAGATATGGGCTTGATCTTGGGGACCCTACCATGGTTAGGTGCTGGATTTCATAAAGACCTACTCATTATCTATGAGACTTTGGGCAAGTTCCTTAACTCTCTGTATCTCAGTTCCCTCACTTGTAAAAGAGAGAGATAATAAGAGTACTTACCTCACAAGATTGTTATGAAGATTAAAAGAGATAATATTTGTAAAGGACAGTGCCTGACACATAGTAAGCATTTGATAGTTATTATATATTAGAACAAGTCTCTTGGTAGCTGATTCGAATTATCCCATATAAATATGGATATATAAGTCTTGGTTCTGCCTTCGATTGGCTGTACGACTTTGAGCATGTTACTTAGGCTCCCAATGCCTCAGTTTTGTCATCTTTAAAACAAGATCATAGCATTTTGTGTGCTACTTCCTGACACATATTGAACATTTGAAATATTTCCATTAATATTGCTATTGTTATTATTCAAACTCTTTCTGGCCTCACATGGGAGTAGGCAGCCACTTTTGTGGAATGTTTTCAAAGGAACTTAAAAGGATTCATTATCCCTAAAACCTCCCTCTTCTTCTCCTTAATGGCTGAAGTTCCACCATTAAAATTGTCTTCCTCATGCTTAAGACCCATAGTCTTGGATGGACAAAGCAGTATTGGTTAAGAACACAGGCTTTAGTGACATACAGAACTAGGATCAAATCAGACTGCCACTTATTAGTTCTATGGCTATTTTAAGTTTCTTCAGCTTATTGAGCCTCAGTTTTATCAACCGTAGAATGCAGCTAATCATAAAACCTCTCTCATAATATTGTAAAATAACACATGTAAAGTTCTTAGTACAGCATCTGGCACTTAGTAAGCACCTTCATCCATATCAGCATTTTTATTAAGTACTGTTAGTTCTGGCGCAACATCAGTGAGTTTGGAGTTCCAGTCTTAGAACTATCAGGGACCTCAGAGATAACTAACAACCTGCTCATTTTACTAATAAGGGAACTCAGTCACAAAGAGAGGAAGGGACTTGCCCAAGTTCACAGAGTGAGTAGGAAAGTGGAATATAAAAACCAGATTTGGGCTTCCAACCCAAATCTCTTTATTACCACACAGAGTTAGCATTTAGATCCTTTTCTGGGAGCATGTTTTCCTGAAAGGAATGATGGAGAGAAAGAGTCAGAGAAAGTGACAAAGACAGAGACAGAGAGACAGATAGAAAGCAAATGAGCCTCTTGCTGTAGGATGAAGCCTGAGGAGAGAGGAGGCTGAGACCATGACATTATCAGCATTGCTGACTGAAAGTTGCCTATCCCTGGGTTTTCATTAACCTTTTGAGATCTCTGTGACTTGAGCAAGAGTGTAAACACCCAAAGGTAGACAGAATAACTACAGAATTTAGACAATTCAGGGCTGCATAACTCCTTTGAAAACAAACATTGGTAATGTGATGTTTTAAAGTCAGAACTTTTTTGCACTTCCTTACATGCATTGCTAAGTATAGCATAAAATTAATTAAAATAATTTTAATTACTTATTTAGAGAGAGGCATCCTCCTCTTTCTAATGTTTACGATCTTTAAAGTTTTAATCCAGTACTGCTGGGAGCCCGAAATTTGGTTTCAGGTATGTGTTCTCCTTTACTTCGCTCCATAGCACTTACCATCATCTGTCATATTACTTTTAGCTTATTTATTTGTTTTTGGCTATGCCTGCTTTGACTCAAGAACATAAGATTTAAAAACAGTTTTTTTCTGTTATTTTCACCACCACATGCTCAGTGCCTAGAAGGATGTCTGGCACATAGTTGATGTTCAAGAAATTTGTTGAATAATTAGATGAATGAATTCTTGGTCCCTAGGAATTCCCCCAGCCTATTTCTCAAGAACCTCAAACTGCCTTGAATCAAGGCTAGTCCAGAAGTCCCAGAATCCCAACTGAGGAAGGTGCCCCCTAGTTTTGGCCTTGACACCACCAACTTGAGTAAGGAAGGTAAAAAGCTGAGCAGACAGTTTATCCTAGACTAGTAGTGGGAGTGAGGGCTCTTTGTAATAAGCATTTCATCTATAAGATCAGAGCTCCTCCAATGATAAGTAAGAAGGAAAGCTGGTTGCAAGGCACACACAAATCATCCCAATCTTAGAGCTTGCCTGGCTTCCCTCACTGCCACATTTTAGGCTTCACACTGGCTCTACTCCTCTACCCTCCTGGACTCAGTACCTCTCTGGGTGCTTGGGAGAGAAGAGCTTCATTCCCCACACTCAGAGAGAGAAAGAAGGGAAGCAGTGGGAAGTATATAGCTACTCAAAACTCTGAATACAAGGGGAAATTTTTACTCAGTAACCACAGGCAATTTTGGAAAATAGGGCTGTCTGGAGGAAGGCAGTGTACGTTTTGGACTCAGTGGTACACAGGGTAGTGTCAAGAGAAGTGGGACAAGAGAGTTGCAGTACAGAGACTTTGCCAGAGGCTCAACAGATGATTTACCATTTACCAGAACAGTCATCTCTACCCATCCCAACCCTGCTTCGGTCATTTGAATTAACCAGACTCCTTTTATAAGATGCAAACAACAAAGGGAGGATTAAAAGCAGTGGGTGGAGGGATCAATCATTGGCAACTTAATGTAAATCTGTTCAACGTGTCACTGTCTTGACAGACGTTTATGTATTGTTTTCGGTCCACAAAGAAGCACTATTTCTGCAAGACGTAGGGAGAGATGTTAAAGGGCCACAGGAAAGACAGGTAGAGAGTTTGGGAAACAATACCAAACATAAGGTACAGGGGTTTGGGGGTAGAGACAGAGGTGGAAGAAAGCTAATAAGGATGTGACACCAATGACATGTCCCTATTTTTTTCTGAGGATCTGGTCTAGAAGGTCACTAATGACAAAGTTCTTATAATTTTAAACATAGCCTAGGGCTAATCATGCTGGTCGTGATGTTAAAAAAGGCAGTGTTTGATGTCATCAAATGGGGAACCAATACACAGAGTGGTTTATGAGATGCTGACATTGCTTTCCCTGAGAGTTAGAAGGCATAAGGACAATGACTATGAACTCCCTGTGCTGCTACTCTGGGACCACCACCTGTTTTAGTTACTGATCAGTCAGCCACCTATTTCCAAAATCTTTTAATTGTTGTCAGATTTTTTTTTCCTCCCCTGACTTTCCCCAGGCCTCCCAGTCTTCCTAGGATGTTTCCTCAAATCTGAGAAATCAGATTCAAGAGTCAGCTTGGCAATAAAGTCCAAATAAATCAAAGCCAAGTTGCACAAATCAACTTAACCTTTCAACTTGATCTCTGAAAAGTCACCCATGGATTTGCCATTTGCAACTCTGCATTAGTCTTTAGACAGCCTCCAAAACAAAGTACTGGAATTGGTTTGAGAACAAATATACTTTAATAAGTTCTTTCTTGAAGGATGGAGGGAAGATAAAAGAAAATTGTCTCTGGGTGCCCACAAATAAAGGCAAAGTTGAAGGTTCCCTTTTCTCCACATCCTCGCCAACATTTCTTGTTTCTTGTCTTTTTAATAATAGCCATTCTGATAGATGTGAGGTGGTATCTCATTTGACTTGCATATCCCTGATGATTAGTGATGCTGAGCATCTTTTCATGTGCCTGTTGAACATCTTCCTTGGAAAAATGTCTATTCAGGTCTTCTGCACACCTGAAACTAATATAATATTGCATGTCAATTATAATTCAATAAAAAGGGCAAGTTGAATAAATAGTTGACCAAAGTATAACTGCTAGATAATCCAAATGTATTTTATTACATTTAATAAGCATTTAAAATCCAAGTTGTAAATACAGTTGAATGATTGCTTTTGCTTTTAAATGTAAAATAAAAGGCAATTTTACATTTAGTTTACATTACATTTTGTTGGTTACATTGTTAATATGACAAAAGTTTTTATTATTAGCAAGTTATATTAACTATAAAATTGGAAATTACGATAAATTGAAATATGGAAAAGTAAACAAAACTAAATATGGAAATTACACAAAAGGAAACTGGTTTATTGATATATTTTATGTCAACTTGGTTAACATAGCCTATTAAATGGTTTGGTGTCATAATCCTAAAATTTCATAATTTTGAGAGTCCAGGGCACAAACAAAAGTTCACATATAGTTTATACTTACAAGAAACAGAAAAGAAAGAATACCAAAAGAAAAAGATTATTCATACTTTGATTACTAATTTGATCTTACAACATAACTTAACAACCAAACTTTAGCTAACTTAACCTAATTTCATCTAACTCAACCTAATGCCTTACATATTCTATCTATTGCATGATTATTTTTAGGACTTTAGATCATGACGAAAAAGTAATGCCATTTTTGAGAATTCATTTTTATTATTGTTCTATTGTTTTGGCCTTTTTATCACTTAGCTCCTAACCCAGGCACAGATTTGGTGGTTTTTAAAATTACATTAGGCTCTTGGATTTTTATCTAAAAATCTTAGTATTTTTAAATCTACATATGTCAGAAAGAAAAACAAAGGTTAATGAGAGTTTTAACAATTTGCTTATTGCTTTAAAAGTTTTACTTTTTTGTCATTGTTTTATGGTTTTTAATCTTTTTTTAATCTCTGCCTGGCACAAGTTCAGCAACTTACAAGATGCATTGTTCCTGAAAGTTTTACTTAAAAAGTCTTAGCGTTTTAAAATTATCACATCTCCAAATAACTTAAAAATTGATTAAAACATATTTAAGAATATTTTGGTTTTGTTTTGCAGTGCTTTAATTGTGTGTGTAGTATGCATGCAGGATATTTATTTCCACTGCTTCTTATATGAGAACAAATGTAGCATCTTTCAAACTATACCGTGCTCAGAAGTTTTGTTTATAGGTCTTAATATTCTTAAACCTACACTTCATCCAATAAATAGTAAGAGATTATAAGGATGTTTTTGTTGCTTTTGTTGTTTAAGTTAGTTATAAAAAATGTTTTCTCTTCTTTTGTATACCTTTAAATATTGATTTTAATTGCTCCTGAATTAGATGCCAGTTTAGCAGCTTCCTAGCTGCATTTTAATTCAAAGCATCATATGAAAGTTATAGTATTTTGTAAGTTTTAAAAATGCTCAGAAAAAAAGTTCTAAGTTTTTTTGTGCGTGTGTTTTTTGTTGTTGTTTTCTAAGGGGTTGTTTTGTTTTATTTTTATTTTTTCCAATTAGGTCCTGACCTGGGCACAAATGCAGCAGATTTCTACCTGTATTATACTCTAAAATTTTTTACAAATAATACAATATTTTTAAATTTACATATACTCAAAAAATAAATAAAATATTAATGCAAGTGTTAAGAATTTTTTGTTGTTTTTATTGTTTTGCAGTTTTTCTGTTTTTTGTTTGTTTGTTTGTATTGGTTTAGTTTGGTTTATGTATTTTTTTTCAATATGCTCCCAACCTGGGCACAAATTCAGCAGCTCTCTGGCTACACTGTGCTCCAAAATTAATATGAAAGAATAAGTAATTTAAAGTTACAGATCTCTAATCCCTCCCCCCAAAAATGATTAATCCAAGTTTTAAAAAACTTTTTTTGTTTTATGGTTTTTTTGTTATTCTTTTGTTTCTAAATTTTTTCAATTTGCTCCTGACCTGGGCACAAATGCAGCAGCCTTCTGGTTGCACTGTGCTCCAAAATTTCATATAGAAAATATTTATAAAAACCAGTCTCTGAAAAGAATGATAATTGGAAATTCTTAGAAAAAATGTTGATGTCTCTTAGTTTTTTATGAACATTTGTTGTTTTATGTGATTTTCCATTTTGCCCTGTTTGGGCACATATTTAGCAGCTTTCTGGAGCTGAAGTTTCATATGAGAAATTTAATGTAGTGTAGAAAAAGGAAAACGTTTTTTAAAACTGACACTGCTGGTGACTGCAAATATGTAAATCCAGTTAATCTTCTGTTTCTTCCCAGCCATATTCATGCAAACAAAATTTATGTTTCTGCTTTCAAAACATACACAATAAATTTTGCTAGCTCTTTTAAATTTGATGCTTTTTATTAATAATGTTAAGCTAAAATATGTTAGTGTGCTAAAATAAACTCAATGACAATTCAAAAAGAAAAAAAAAGACTAGCATATATCAGTAGTAACACAAAAGGTTGTTTTTTTAAAAAAACATAATCCCTGAATTTGTTCTATATTTATAGGCCCAACCTAATTACCAAATACTATTGGAATGGAAATATCTTTTTTAAAGTTTTTAAGTAATCTCCATATCACTAAAGTCAAGGCTACTGTCCACTTATATAATGTGGTACAATGAATTTCCAACCCAGCAGAAGAGTTTGGCAATAACTTTTTGTTGTTGTAATTAGACCTGACCTATAATTATTGAACAAAACAGCCTATGTACAATAAACATTCAAATAAATGTATCTGACTGTATTCAGTACATTATTCTCAATATCATTAGCTTGAAATCTTTTCTCTTATTCATAGCATAGGAAAATCGTAGAAGAAACCATATCTGGACCTAAAGAGAGTTCTCATACCTAGAAGGTGGATTCTAGCATTAATTCACCACCATTATGTGTTGTTTGATCACTAACTTCCTCTTGAATAGCTGGAAGGGAAGGCTTTGTGGTCAGAGGTGTTTCAGTCTTAAACAGAGACTCCATCCTGATATGGGTATTGATGTAGAAGGACTTCTGAAAGGACTCAAGGGTGAAGTAATAGATGAAAGGGTCAAAGCAACAGTTCAGAGTTGCAAGGCACAAGGTGACTGGGTACATAATCTTTGCAAATCTTTCCAACAAGCAATTGGTAATGGCTTGGGAGCGCACTAGGGCATACAGGAAGAGGACGGAGTTATAGGGTACGAAGCATACCACAAAGACTGCCATATGCACTGTGATCATCTTCAGCACTTTTTTCTTATTGGTCCCAATTTGAGACAGTGTAGCAGGCTTACGGAGGGTTTTTAGCACCACAGAAGAGCAAGAGACATTCAGTATCAAAGGAATGATAAAACCAACAACTTCAATAAATATGGTTATCTTGGACAGATAAGTCTTCCATACACGTTTGGAGAAGCCCTCAAAGCAGGTGGTGGTTGCATTGTTGACATTAGTGGTGGAGAATAAAGAGGCTGAAATACCACCACTGAGGACTAGGATCCAGACTCCAGCACACACAATGGCAGAATTCCTCCTGGTCCTAATGGTACGAGATCGGAAGGGATAGACAATGGCCAGGAAACGATCCACGCTAATACAGGTAAGGAAGAGCATGCTCCCATAGATGTTGGTTAGAAATGCAGTCCCAGAGATCTTGCAGAGGGTGTCACCAAAAGGCCAGTGGCGGTTGAAATTGTAAAATATTTTGAAAGGTAGAGTGCAGACAAAGAGCAAATCAGAGAGGGCCAGATTGGTGATGAAAACAGCCGTCTCACTTCTCATTTTCATGCGGAAGCAGAAGACAAACAGAGAGGCACTGTTGGTTATCAGACCCAGGATGAATACAACACTGTAGACAGCACCATTCAGATTATACTTGAAGGAATCATCAACAATGCAAGTATTATTGGCAGTAGCATTGCCCAACCTGGGTCTGAGGCTTGAATTTAAATCTTGGAATTGGAAGTCAATGAATCTTCTGTCACCCATGGATTTTTGTCAGGAGGCCTGCTGGCTGCAGGGTTCAGCACTCTGAGACTAAGGACTGGTAGGAAATGTTTTCCTCCTATGGGAGACAAGATGGAACCAGTCATCAAATCTACCTTCCATCCACGATTTCTGTGGAGTAAAAGATATTCTGTCTACCCAGACTGGAAATAACATGCACATTCAATTCAGTTTAACAAATACCTTTTGAGTACCTACCATATGTTAAAAGGTACTACAAGAGTATGTTGCAGGAGTAGGAGAGATCACACTCAAGACAGTAAGTGCAATACTGTAGCACTGCAATGCACAGGAATAAGGTATTTGTTTTCTGGGAGCCCAAGGCCGGTAGGGGCAGGGTGGGGGCGGGGGGGACTCTGATGGTTAAAACAATGTTAATACTTTGAAATTTGTATGACTTTTTAACTTTCAAAAGCATGTTTTATTTGATTCCTACAAGTACACCATAAGGCAGGCAAGGCAGGAATTTATCACCATGTTACAGAAGCAGAAACTGAGGCTTATGTAATTTAGAATTACAATAATGTCAGAAATGGAAGAACATATAAATGATACAGTCAGAACCAGAATTCAGGTGTTTTTAAAAAAATCCTAACTAAAGGATTATCAAGCTACTCTAAATTATCAATACATTGTCTACTTTCCAGTATTACTAAACTTCATTGTCTGAGTATTAGTTCTACTGCACAAGAGTACAGGTGGATATGGGACCTCCAGGACAACCTCTTTAAAAAGTTATGAGTAAACTCCTGAATTAAAATGTTGATTCACCTTTTCTTCCAAAATATAAGTTTAGAGAGCAGGGATCCCTCAGTATATTAAAGCTTCTGACTAAAACTTTTTTCACGATACTACATTGCCTTTATAGAGAGATATTTCAAATGACAATCTCAATGTTTCCCTCTTTCAGACTATGGTTCCTTTCCAAGCTTCTTTCATGCCAGACCCTAAGCCTTGGGTATTTTCCTACTCCCTCTCCCACTGCCCTTTCCATCAGTTACTATCATGCCTTCAGCTCTTAAAATGGCCCTGGTCAATAAAGCCTTTTCTGGCTGAATACAAGTGAAATATGAAAGGTAGATTTGAGGTGAACAACCATCCCCCTGTACATTTCTGATCTGGCCAGTTACATGCCCTCTGCCTGCCACCACTTGTACACGTGGCTGTCACTGACTAATCATCTTTGTTGGGTATCTGAACCATCATTGTTCAAAGGTGCATATAGAAATCTTACTAACCT
The DNA here is from genome assembly GCF_009873245.2 of Balaenoptera musculus. Classification (NCBI taxonomy): domain Eukaryota; kingdom Metazoa; phylum Chordata; class Mammalia; order Artiodactyla; family Balaenopteridae; genus Balaenoptera; species Balaenoptera musculus. The sequence goes on along the minus strand of NC_045806.1, from coordinate 63,170,656 downwards.
TCTCCTAGGTCAACAGCTGCCATTGGAGGACTGTCTTCTGAATGCTCTATAATACACTATGAACAAGTTGCAGCTGAATGAATTGTTTTCAATGAGGAAGATATGGAATAAAAGTGGTCTTTGTTCTTGACATATCCAGTAATGGGTTTTCATATGACTATATTTTAAAATGTGAAAACCATTTCTCTGAAGTGATTCCTCCTTATGTCACTCTTTCCTTCCACCTCCCAGGGAACAGGTCAAAGGGTCTCTGTATCAGAGAAGGGAGTGGCAGGGGGAACCTGCCAGAGATATAGTGGCCTGAAGTCACTTCAACCAGTGTTTGGCCTGAGGGGAAAAAAACTGGTTTGAGAAAAAAAAATCACTCACTGCAGTGCCCAGAACGAGAGCTGACCTTGGAGAATATAGGGTGCAAAGCAAAGGGTTGGCATTTTTAAGAGCTAAAGTTTTAAAGTTAAAATTGGAAGTGTGCCGTTCCTGATTTCTCATTCAACAAAGCTTTATGGAGTGCCTCCCCTGAGCCTAACACTGCTCTAAGATCATATTCCTTCTTGGCCATTTCATCTCACAGGCCCAGCTCAACTTTTGCCAAAAGTAACCTTGGTATACGAAAACAGGCTATAGTAGGAACCTTGACAAAGTAAGGTCCAGGAGGGAAAAAAAAACAGAGAAGGAAGAAATAAAAATAGATTGGGAGAGCAGAAGAGAAGATGGCAAAAAAAGTAGCAGAGAAGGAAAAACTGAAGAATTGAGAGAAAAGGGAGAAGAAAAGACAAAAAAAAGAAGACCTTGCTGGAGAGAGGTCAGTGCTTCCATCTAATTTGTATTAAGGGCTTGGAGGGTACTCCCAAATTATAATTCCTCCAATTCCACCCTCTCTACCTTGCTTCATCTCACTTCTTCCAATTTTCTCAGAAAGAACAGTACGCAAATGACCAAAGGGGTGGCAGAAAGAAAAAGAGTGGCAAACTTAACTTCTCAACTGCTTAAACCACATTATATACTATTTTACACCCCCACACGCTACCCATTAGGCTGGAAGTCATTTTTTTCCATTGTTGAAAGAAATCAAGATAGTCAAAAATATCCTTCTAACATAGTCACACAATCTAAAGAAATTACGGGAATGCAAAACCCCTAACATTAAAGCCAAGCTTCATTCACTATGATCTGCTTGCACCTGCCTTCTACAAAAAGTACTGCTAATAAGGTTATTTTATTTGAAAAATGTTTCCATAATAGAAGTCTTTTCACATTTGCTCAGACTCCCTCCAGTCTGCCCACTGGTGACCCTTTTACACAGTATACTTCTAGCTCACTGGCTATGTATTATTTTGTACTTCCCAAGATGGCATGTTTCAAATAGGTGAGCTTTGCTCCCCAGTTTTCTATTCAGTTTTATATCTCCCAGAACATACACACTATACCCACAGCAGGCAGTCTGCAAAAGCCTGGCACTTCTGCTTTGCTGCTTTGAGTAACCAAATCCTGTGGGAAAGAAAGGGCTACAGACAAGAAAGCATTACAGTCTCAATCCTGAAGAGAGAGCATGGGAAAACTGTCACTAAGGCCCTATTCATAGCTTTCCCTTGCTCAAACACACAGCCCCTTTGCTGTCTAGCAGCGAGGGTGTGGTGCTGGGATTTAACACAGCACTGTAAGCAAGGAGTTCTATTTCTGATTCAGACACTGGTTCACTCTGTAACTTGGCTATACTGTTTCTCTTCCCTGTATAAACATTACCTCTGAGCCTCACAGCTGAGGCTAGGAAGATTCAACAGGGCTTGTGAGTAGCTTTATGAGCCTGACCAGCATTCAGCCCAACCTAACCACAAAGAAACATTACAGGAGTTTTTTCCTTCTCCCTCCCCTGGCACAACTGGACACCTATGTCTCTGTCTTTCTTGGTATGCTGAACTTCATATTAGCAACACATCTTTCTCCTAACACCATGTATACCCTTTACTTCAGAAATCCCCCCTTGAGTTTCAACCTTAACTACACAATTTTGTCATAATGGGACAATCCAGGAGTGTGTCCCAAAAGGAATATCTCCCACTGAGCTATGGTTAAAAAAAAAATCAGAGAGGCATTTGGCTCTTAAACTAATTCTGAAGGAGAATCAGTGAAAAAGAAACAAGGTCTCTTTTCTGACTGGCTTCCTTTCTTTTGACTGAAATAAACAGTGTTTTTTAACCACTGGATTTTCCTAAATGGCTAACATATTGTGCACTGAATGGAGGCAAAGGGCCAACACTTGAGCTTCAGATGAGATGAAGAAGAAAAAATATAGGCTGACACAGTTAATTACATCTTTCACTGCAAGTAGCATTAGACTATTATCTTGTGAAGACCTTTACAGCCAATTATTCTAACAATTAATCACCTAGGGGTTCAGAGTGCTGATTGCATGTATTTTCAGTGACAATGGACAGGAAGCAGGTCACCTGGAGGTTGACCAAAGAGAAATCTAACCCTCGCTGAATTTTTAACTTTGACCTACACACATGGAGCCAGTTTGGGCAGTTCATAGTAGTGTTCACAACGTTTTTCCCTTATAAAAAATTTCTAATCATAATGAAATATACCATGTTTGCAGTCTTTTGGGCTCCTGGAGGAAGTAGAGTTAGCCTTTTTGCCCTATAAAGATGAATACCTAAATCACTTCACTAAGTGCTAAATTTTCAGGTAATACATTGGAAACAAAGCTCTAATTTCTGGCATATGCCCAGTAGCCCAGAAAGGCTGGCTTGCTTTTGTTCCCTACAGAAGACAATCCAGAACTCAGGGAGACAAGGCCTTGAAGGCAGAGTATACTTAAATTTTCTTGCTTTGCTCCCTTTTTAATGAGCTTGGGTCAGATCAGAGTGCTTCTGATCCCCAGAGCATTTCCTCTTTCTACTGGTCGAAGTTTAGGAACACTGACACAATAGTTTTCGGAGGAAGCTGAAACCTATTGTGTCCTTTCTATAAATATCTAGCAGTGAAGCAAACTAAAAAATACAAAAATGTTGCAAAAATACAGATTAAAACCATCCTGCTGGAGTAATAGGGAATATGTCTAGACTGCCGCTCCTCAGATGAGTGGCTGCTAACAGAGAAGACTCCTTAAGGAAATCTTCTAGGCCAAGTCACAAGCACAGATCACAATCATTCACACGGTTCCAATTGATGTTCCTATGCATTGGCTGATGTTTCATAATAGTTTTCAAAACACAACCTAGCCTTATAAAATTACATATGGAGGAAACCATAGGTAAATGTTTCACTCTAGAACTGAGCTGGGAAATTGATCTATATCAGGTCTCATCTCAAACAAGCCTCTCTGTGTCAAATGTTTAGATTGACAAGCTCGTTTATTTTATTTTTTTATCCTCATTTATTTTTATGCAGAAATATCCTTTTGAAAAAGGCTTTCTATGTTAAATTTGGTTCACACTAAGATTATTATGGCTGTTTTGTCCCCCTACTTTATTTGAAAAGAGCAGGAAATTGACACAGGCCCTAATCTGAGCAGTTCCTATCCTCAGTGTTTAACTTGATTTTTTTCACCAAAAAATATTCCAGTCTCTCACTAACCCTTCACTTGATAACACAGTCTAATTTTTGGAAAATAATGTGGTTTAGTGCTCAATATGATGGGACCAAAGTTTGCATCAACCCTACTAAAGTAGAATTTTCCCTAGCAGTAAGTTATAGAGTAAGACAACTGTAGACAAATTGCTCAACCTAATCTAATGAAATTGTCTAGAGTCTTCAGACTTAATATCTCATCTCAGCAGAAGCCCCAGACCTTTTGGGGAAAAAAATTAGGTATTCCTATAAGAGCCCATTTCCAAATCCTGTGAGGCTCATAAATTCCAGCTAGGAATCTGGCTTTATTTCACATAGTTGAACAGATAAATTAGTTATCAATTTGCATACCAATTCATCTGATATACTTGGATACTGATCCTGATAATATGAACAAAAGCCATGTCTCCCACTCCTAAAGGCATATACCAGTGGCAGAGAAGGTTTAAACCAAAGAATCAATATTCTTTTACATCAAATCTGCCTGGATTATAATAAACAATTACAACTCTTCCATTCATTCTGGATGTTTGGATCATATAACCTATAATAAATTGGAAGCACTGGTTAGAAAAAAAGTTGGAGAATAAAATTAAGAATTTTAGAGAAAGTTATTGCCAGGACAGTGGTACTCACCACATTAGTTCAAACCAAATTCTGGAACCAATTTTATCCAAAACTTGGGTGATCAATAAACTTTCTGGAGGTACTGTTGTTAGAGATTTCCTCCAATGGATGCTGTGAAATAGAATTAGTCACAATAGTGTGCCATGGAGAGAGCTTTTCAATAAAATGTATACCAAAATCATAAGGTAAAGAAATATATTACATGATATAAATCAGAGTAAATGAGAGCTAACATATTTTTAAATGGTATCTAAATGCTTTGGATTTCATTATTACAGAGTTGCAGATAACATTTTATTTTCAAAGCTTGTTACTGCTATGTCATATTTTGTTAGTTATATTGACACACATAAAGTCCATGAGTTTATGTAACTTATAATCACTTAAAGATAACTAGTGACAAAAGGCATAAAAATACTTCTTCCACTTTATAAGGTAATACATTACATTAAAAATAACTGAACAAAGATTTATTTGGCCTGAAGTTGTATTGGTTCTTTGTGGGTTTTTTCTGTTTTATTTTCTTTTCTTTTTCCCTGGCAACAACTGTTACTATTGGGCAGGAGCCTTGATAGGGGAAGAGGAAAGAAGACTGGAACAACACGTAGAGACCTTACTGCCTTGTCTCTAACCCCCCCCAACCCAGCTGGATTTCTTTCTTCCCTGAACTATAGTGATATGAGCAAGTCTTCAATTACTGGGTGTTAGCACACTGACAATCACTGCTGCCTCTACTAGGATGTTCTAGGCCAACCTAATATAGTATGTCTGTAACATCTTCAAATCACAATTCTACCCAAAACACTTGTATAGAACCAGAAATACTCTGCAATGGAATTCATACAGGTAGCAACTGAATTTGAACCCTACTCACTTACTGCCTGTAAAGTAGAATCATCTGCTAGTGGCACACTTACACTATCATCACATCTCACCCCCTTCTGAAGGTGGCCTAAACAAAGCAGACTGCTATGCTTCAACTCTCCTGAAATAATTTTTCTTTAATCTAAGGGAATCAAAACTTAAAAAATAAAATCATTAGATAATTTAAAATATATTTGAGATCACCTTAACATTAAGGAGAATTGATTTTCACACTCCTCCAGAGAGCAGTATTCCTGGAATGAAATTAATATTATTTTACTGGTTTATCTTAAAGAAAGATAGAAGCATTAACATTTCTTTCTTTTATGGCTTTCACAATTGATACAGATTATAAAGAAAACTTCTTTTTGTTTAGAATCAAAGCAAACCAGGAAGTTCAAATACCCAGAAATTTTCATATTTGGTGTTAATTCAATATAGCCACGTCCAGGCACATCACTAGCTAACTGTGTGAGACCAAGTCATAGTCCCTTTCTGTACCTCAGTTTCTCTTCTCCCTCCATCTTTGCCTTGATTAATAGCAGCCTTCAACTCATGTTATGGCAGTGTGGCCTCACTGGCTGTTCCCTCCTGTCAGTGTTTTTACCTGCTCCCATTTGTCACTGCAAAAAAATTTTTTTAAGCCCTCGAAGTCTGAGAAAAGGGGAATTAATTTTTATTAGACTCAATGAAATTATTGCTAGATTTATTTTTTAATTGATGTATAATTTACATATAACATTATATTAGTTTCAGGTGTACAACATAATGATTCAATCGATATTTGTATATATTGTGAAATGATCATCACAGTAAGTCTAGTCAACATCCATCACCATACGTAGTTTAGATTTATTTTAGTATCAGAAGTAAATATTATTAATTATTGTCAGAAGCTAAGGATCACAGATCAAGCTGCCATTTATATCGTAAAGTCTCCCTAATATCCTCATTTTCCTCATCCTCTGTCCTTATGCCCATATCAGCTCTAATTGCCTAGGTCTTAATCCTTGACCTTTTCTACCTGTTCCCCAGTCACCTCTCTCCTCAAAATATAAGGTTATCGAAATACTTCAGAACATAACTATAGAGAATCAGTACACTACTTATCCCATGCCTTGCTCTGATGACTTGCTCTAATTACTTATCTACTAAAAGTGAGGCTTGATTCCCAATGGTAGGTAAACTCCTATTAAGCTCCCAATTTTCAGTACTAGTATTCACAAACACATTAGTGAGTTTTTTCCTCCCCTGTAAGAAGGCCAAGAGTAGACTATACACAATGACCATACACAGAGAAAAAAAGGCAACTATACAATTAAGCCTTGACCATACCACAGTAAAGGCAACAATTCTCATTGCATTTTCTGTCAAATGGAATTGAATAGATCAAGCTTTAGCTAAACTTGGCCTGAGTGTTTCTGTAGGGCATATTCCCAGTCCTCTCTTTAACTTTTGTGAGTACACATTCTGAAAGGCAGGTCTGATTGTTCCAATAGGGCTTTGATTTGCATCTCTGATTAGCAGGAGATGCTTTAGAGTGTAGCCCCCATCAAGTGTATCAGCTGAACTCATCCTTTATAGGAACAGCACATTTCATCTGTGACAAGGCAAAAGGATTTACAATCTATACTGATGGGATATGTTATTTGAAATTTTGTTCTGAAAAATAAACATGTTTCAAAGCCATTGAATAATTTGGAGCTTAGGTTATTATTGTTGTCTTCATGTTGGTCAAGGAAAAAGAAAGCTGGTATAATTTGGTAAGGTAGCAAAGTGAATAACCCCACCAAGCTGTGAAATGTTCTAATCTTCGAATTTGTCTGGTCTTTTCCACAGTGGAATAATAATAAATTACATTGCTCAATTTCCTAAAACAAAGTAACCAAAATACAATATTTATCAATTCAACAAAATCTTTTGTAAGTAAAAATCTTAAAAATATTCAGGATATACAAGAAGAGAATTTTAAATATGTCACATTATTGCATTTGTATGGAAAATAGCACTTAGGTTCACATATAAGGGCAAATTCCATTTATGCCAGAATTAGTTTTTCGTTGAAATGTGTTTCTTCCTTTATGATCTAGTTCATGAATTATTCAATATAACAAATGTCACATTCTCCATAAATCAATTAGGCATCAAAGGCACGCTGCTGTATAGTTTTACTAGAAGAAACCTCATCAAAATAGAAGCCACATTAGCTCACAATCAATTGTAAACCAAAGAAATATAAAGCTAGCCAAAAGAATTTCTAAATTGCTCTACTCTGTGATTTTAAATCATCTCTTTAGGACAACTGTGTTTAAATGAAACAACAGCCTGAAAATCTTGTATCTCTTCCACTGAAACAGTATTATTGCCAAAACAATAGAAATTCCTGCTTTTTTTTTTAACCATTCGACTCGAAGATCCCTTGTTCAGCACTTCAGAGTTGAAATCTAACTTCTTTCCCCAAACACTCTAAGCATCAGTGTTTCCACTGAAGTTTGTTATGCCATCCCCCCACCACCAAACGCCCGAATCAAATCTTTCTCAAAGAGACTTACCCCAAGAAAGAGTGTGCTAGATGAGAGAGTGTGCTCATGCCTGTAGACAATTAGCTAATAAACATGTAAACGGGCAACTCGCACTTTAGAAGTGCATATTTTAATCTATTATTCTTTTTTAGAGGGAAAGTTTAGCCCAGCCCAAAGTAGCAGACTCTGGGCTGCCGAAGCTTCTTACAGCAAACTGCTCATTCTGAAAATGTGAGCTTATTTACATTTATCTCTTTCCCTTTGTTAAGGAACGGCCCTCTTGAATGCTGTAGCTGGCATGCCTTTAACAAACAGGACGCAAGAAAAGGCCCAAAGTCCGGGCCGGAGCGTAGGGCCGGGGGAACTCTTGGGGGTCTCAATAGGAAATGCTTTTCATTGGATAAGGAGGCATTATTAGGAGCAGAGATCCCGCCCAATCCCCTGTGCTCCATCGTTCCCTCAGTCACCAATCACTGGACTGAAGAAGTTTTTCCTTAAAGAGCATTGCCCAGGAAAAGCAGTTTTCACAGTCAAGAATTGGCGGCTTAAGTGCCACTTCACAATATAAAAAGTGTCTTTCCTGACCAATTAATCCGCAGAGAAAGTCTTTGTGCCTGTCTTTGCTGCAGGACGGCTATCCTCCCCCACCCTCTTACAATTCTAATGAGGAGGAGGAGACGAAACTCCAAACTGGGAGGAGTGTTTCACTTATGAGCAGCCCATGTTTGTTCCAACTTTATTAAAATAATTACAATAACAATCTTAATAATAAGTAGGGGGCGGGGAAAGGCAAAAGTGATTGGTACCGTAAATACATTCCTATTATACTATGCAAAATTAAATCCCCACCACCACCACAATAAAATAAAATTTAATACTATACTCACTTACTTAAGCCAGTGCAGTGCCCTCAGATGGAGATGTGCTGGGGTCCCAGAGCTCTACTACCCACCTTCCATGCACTAGGGAGTGCTCTGTGGCAAAAGGAGGGTCTACACTTCTCTTAAATAACTGCCTGGCAGGACATCTAATTACCATGAGATTTTTCAGAGGTTTGCTAAAACCCAAAATAAATAGTACAGATGCAATTTGTTTATAATGGGAAGTTATCTTCAACTGTATACCTACTTCCCCCTGGGCAAGTTCTTTTCCTATAGGTTTACTGCCTTGGTTGCTCACACTGCTTTCTTTTCCTCCCTATTTTTTCTCCTTCCCTCCTTCTCTTTGATCTGAATTTGTTGCAGAAATTCATTCACCCAACTGTAACTTCATTGCTAGCTCTTCTCCTCTACCAGTTCCCTTCATCCTTCTCTCCTCTTCCTCCACTCACTGCCAATACTACCACCAACAGCAACCCCTCCCCCTTCTCTGTAACTCTTGGGCCAAGGATAAGGTGCTTTTACTCTGGGCAGAGCGTTGCTCCTGGAGAATTGAGGGATCCTCTGACTGCTTCAAGACCTCAATCTGTGTAATTAAGCTGCCTCCCAAATAAGGCATGCTTCATGTTTGTTTATTCTCCCTCTTTCTACAGCTCTATTGTGGCTGTTCTCACTAAGAGTCAAGGCTAGTAAACAAGTGAGTGTGAAGCTGATACTAGCCTTGTTACTTGTGACTTATTCTAAAAAGCACTTTTTCTGTCGTTTCCTCTCTCCCCCACCCCCAGTCTCTGCTCTTTCTGTTCCCCTCTCTACTTATCTCAGGTATGTCTATTTCTGTCAGTTGCTGAATTGGCTATGTCTCCACAAGTGGTCATTCATCCACTCTGGGCCTGGATCAGTCCTTGGCATATTTATCAGTCTACAAGAGAAAGACACAGTCACTGCCCTGCAGTGCCTCACAGTCTAGCTGGGGACACAAGACACATGAAAGAGTGAGTAGCAAAGGCAAATTTTGAAAACTATTAAAGTTATTGTATGGAGAGTAAGTTTTGTAATGGATCAGAGGCTGAAGTCCCATGGATAAGTCCAGAAGGGCTTCCTGGAGGAGGTGGAATTCGATCTGGACCTTGATGGATAATTAGTATTTAAATAAGCCAAGAAAAGAAGGAGAAATCTTTTCAGGTGTCCAGACACAAGTGATAAAATGAAGTAGGTGTAAAGTGAATCACGGTGAAAATGAAACTGGTTTGTGAAAAGAAAAAATGGGTAATGAGAAGAGCTTTTTTCAGGAGTGCTCAATTGTAGCAACTCAATGCACTACACTGATTAAAGTCAACTTAATAGTCGTGGTCACTGTCTATCTGTATGTATGACCAGCTCATTATTTTTCTCCTCTTTGGATTAACATTCCTCAGTCTTCCAGTTCATCTGCCTTCATTTCTCCTTAAGGTACTCAAGTACTTTTCTGATTAATCTCACAAATGACTCCCAGGTTGTTTATCATATCACTGGGTCAGATGCCCTTCTAGCATCATTCTTTCTCTACCTGAGTTCCAGCCTCACTGACCTACTTCATCTTCCTAGAATGAGATATGATCTCTCACACCATAGACATTTCTACATGCTAGTACCCTTGCCTGTAACACTCTCCCCCTCTCTAGCCTCCCCTTCACCAAGGTAATTCTTACTCCTCCTTCAGAAATTATCCCAGTAATCATGTCTTCAGGGAACCTTTCCTTAACCTTTCAGGTCATATCCACTTATTATATGTTCTTACAGCATCATGGACCTTTTCTTCATTGCATTCATCACAGGTATAAGTTTACATGATGCTGTGATGTTTTTTATTTGTGTGATAATTTGATTGTCAGTCTCTCCCAACTGCAAACTCCAAGAGGATAGGGTCTATATCTACGTAATTCAAAATTACTATTAGTAGTGTTCTCAAAAACTCTTCTCTCTTGCCTAAGCAGAGCAGCAGTGTGTTAATTGTTTTGTTTTGTTTTGTCTTGTTTTATGCATCAGGTGAAAACCTGTGCCATTTGATCCCTTTACAAGCAAGCCCACATCAAGGTGTTATTTTACAACAAAGAGTACAAACACATAAGGAAAAAAAGTCCTATGAACAAGAAAGTTCTGGGCTTCCCTGGTGGCGCAGTGGTTGAGAATCTGCCTGCCAATGCAGGGAACACGGGTTCGAGCCCTGGTCTGGAAGGATCCCACATGCCGCGGAGCAACTGGGCCCGTGCACCACAACTACTGAGCCTGTGCGTCTGGACCCTGTGCTCCAAACAAGAGAGGCCGCGATAGTGAGAGGCCCGCGCACCGCGATGAAGAGTGGCCCACGCTTGCCACAACTGGGGAAAGCCCTCGCACAGAAACGAAGACCCAACATAGCCATAAATAAATAAATTAAATAAATTAAAACGTACAATTCAAATTTAAAAAAAAAAAAAGAAAGTTCTGAAGCTTATCCACTGTCATCTCCTTCTGCTCTCACCTCAAAATCCTCACTGTGAACATTCTGGTTGGGCTTGCTCTAATATTTGTAAGGTGGAAGGGGGAAAGTGAAAGCTTCTCCAAGGTGTTCCCCAAACAGCCAGTTTATAGCCTCACAACTTAACCCAAAAAGTCATTTAAAAAAAATGTCTTCATTGAGTTGCTGATGTCTTTGCTACCAGGAGAGCAGGGGAATGAATATGCAGCTGAAAAAAGTACATTCAGAACTACCTGGGAGACTGTAAATTTCATTTTTATCTGTTTGAAAAGAAAGTAACTAAAATATGACTAACTTCCAACTGGGAATTTACACACTTGAAAAAAAAACAGCCAGATGCTTAAGACCTTAACACTCCAAACCCAAATCATTTTTTCTTTCTGCCAACAATATCAAAGGACTGGGTGAATTCGCCCCAAGTGCCAGAGACTCAAAACTATGCTAGTTTCCTTAGAAACAGTATAAATGTAACCAAAGGATTTTAACTATGCCTATGGCTTAGGGTCCATCTAACAATTTTGATAACACTCATATTCTTTAAATGAACACAGTGCCTATATAAACCTGGGCAGTGTTCTAGGAAGGGAAGCCATTTAATTACTTATTTTGCATTAATTAGCAGATATCTTGAAACTTTTCATAAAACAAGCGAGATCCTGAATCTTACAGACTTTCTTTTTAATACAGTCTTTTTTTTTTTTGCTTCAATGGGAGAAAGGGACCACAAGATTAAGTTCCAAACCAGTTCATAACACTGGATACTACATCACTGAAAGGGCAGAAAATATTTTTTCAAGCACAGTCCCTGGAAGATTTTTTAGCTCATCCTTCACACTGAAGCACCATCACCTCTTAGCTGTTGCTCTGGCAACTGGGATTTCCTTCTCACTAACTGAACAGGCTTAGATAACAGCAACTTCCCACAGCTATAGATGGGGTTGGTGGGTGGAGAAAATGAATGCTTTTGCCAAAGAGTTTTGTAAAGTACCCAGAAGCCTTGAATGCTTGATATAGGTTAGAAAAATGTCAAGGTAATAATAATAATGACAATAGAAAACTTTTCTTGAGCATTACTATATGCCTGGCAATATTCTAAGTGCTTTACCTATATTCATTTACCTAATCTGCACAACAATGCCATGTTGTAGTTACTGTTATTATTCTTGTTTTATACTTAAGATAAATCAGGCACAGAAAGGTTAAGTGGCTTGCCCAAAGCCACACAGCTAGTAATTCTTCCATTAATTCTACCAATTTCCAGGCTAATAATCATAATCACATCTTCTTTTGATAGAACACTTACAACTCAGCACAAAATATCTTGTTCATGAGCAAACATAAAGACCTGTGTTTTGTAATGCAAACTGCTCACTAGAAGCTGACAAATTCCACTAACAGAATGTGTGGTTTTTGAACCCTTCTAAGGTTTGAAAATTTCTGGATCTAGATCTGTTAATATGAGACCTTAAGTCACAGGCTAACTCTCAAAGGCATAAGGAAAAATTGACTTACCTAAGACATCAAAGGTAACAATAGCAAAGCCAAATCAAAACGCAAGTGTTTTGGAAGTATGTTAGTATAAATCTGAGGTAGAGTTTGATAAATTAAGCTAAATATTGGAAACACAGGAGCAACCACTAAGAAAAACCTCAAAAATACAGTAAAAATCTTTAAAACAATGGAAAAGTTACACTAGAAAACAGCCATTCAAGACAAAGACAAATGGTGAAAGAGGAAGATAAGACAAAAATATTCATGAGCCATATAGAAAGCAAAAAGCAAAATGGTATCAAAATTACAACCATATCGGGGCTTCCCTGGTGGCGCAGTGGTTGAGAATCTGCCTGCCAATGCAGGGGACGCGGGTTCGTGCCCTGGTCTGGGAGGATTCCACATGCCGCGGAGCAGCTGGGCCCGTGAGCCACAATTACTGAGCCTGCGCATCTGGAGCCTGTGCTCCGCAACGGGAGAGGCCGCAATGGTGAGAGGCCTGCACACCACGATGAAGAGTGGCCCCCACTTGCCACAACTAGAGAAAGCCTTCGCACAGAAGCGAAGACCCAACACAGCCATAAATAAATTAAATAAATAAATAAATAAATAAAGCATGACACAAATTAAGCAATGTGAATACCATCAAGCTTTAAAAAAAAATTACTGCTAATCACACACAAACAAAAACAAACATCTCAAGTTAATGATTAGAAAAAAAAATTACAACCATATCAATAATAACATTAAATAGGATAGATTAAACATCCAACCAAAAGGCAACCAAAAGATTATAAAACTGAATTTAAGAACAAGATTCAACAATATGCTATAAAGCCTACACTTAATTTTTTTGTTGTTGCTGTTTTGGGGTTTTTTTTTTTTGTTTAATTTCTTTTTTTTTTAACATCTTTATTGGAGTAAAATTGCTTTACAATGGTGTCTAAGTTTCTGCTTTATAACCAAGTGAATCAGCTATACATATACATATATTCCCATATCTCCTCCCACTTGCGTCTCCCTCCCACCCTCCCTATCCCACCCATCTAGGCGGTCACAAAGCAGTGAGCTGATCTCCCTGTGCTATGTGGCTGCTTCCCACTAGCTATCTATTTTACATTTGGTAGTGTAAATATGTCAATGCCACTCTCTCACTTCGTCCCAGCTTACCCTTCCCCCTCCCCGTGTCCTCAGGTCCATTCTCTACGTCTGGGTCTTTATTCCTGTCCTGCCACTAGGTTCTTCAGAACCATTTTTTTTTTAGATTCCATATATATGTGTTAGCATATGGTATTTGTTTTTCTCTTTCTGACTTATATCACTCTGTATGACAGACTCTAGATCCATCCACCTGCCTAAAATAACTCAATTTCCTTTCTTTTTATGACTGAGTAATATTCCATTGTATATATGTGCCACATCTTCTTTATCAATCCATCTGTCCATGGACACTTAGGCTGCTTCCATGTCCTGGTTACTGTAAATAGAGCTGTAATGAACATTGTGGTAGATGACTCTTTTTGAATTATGATTTTCTCAGGGTATATGTCCATTAGTGGGATTGCTGGGTTGTATGGTAGTTCTATTTTTAGTTTTTTAAGGAACCTCCATGTTGTTCTCCATAGTGGCTGTATCAATTTATATTCCCACCAACAGTGCAAGAGGGTTCCCTTTTCTCCACAACCTCTCCAGCATTTATTGTTTGTAGATTTTTTGATGATGGCCATTCTGACTGGTGTGAGGTGACACCTCATTGAACTTTTGATTTGCATTTCTCTAATGATTAGTGAGGTTGAGCACCCTTTCACGTGTTTGTTGGCAATCTGTATATCTTCTTTGGAGAAATGTCTATTTAGGTCCTCTGCCCATTTTTTGATTGGGTTGTTTGTTTTTTGATATTGAGCTTCATGAGCTGCTTGTAAATTTTGGAGATTAATCCTTTGTCAGTTGCTTCCTTTGCAAGTATTTTCCCCAATTCTGAGGGTTGTCTTTTCGTCTTGTTTATGGTTTCCTTTGCTGTGCAAAAGCTTTTAAGTTTCATTAGGTCCCATTTGTTTATTTTTGTTGCTATTTCCATTTCTCTAGGAGGTGGGTCAAAAAGGATCTTGCTGTGATTTATGTAAGAGTGTTCTGCCTATGTTTTCCTCTAAGAGTTTAATAGTGTCTGGCCTTACATTTATGTCTTTAATTGATTTTGAGTTTATTTTTGTGTACGGTGTTGGGGAGTGTTCTAATTACATTCTTTGACATGTAGCTGTCCAGTTTTCCCAGCACCACTTATTGAAGAGGCTGTCTTTTCTCCATTGTATATTCTTGCCTCCTTTATCAAAAATAAGGTGACCATATGTGTGTGGGTTTATCCTTGGACTTTCTCTCCTGTTCCATTGATCTATAGTTCTGTTTTTGTGCCAGTACCATACTGTCTTGATTACTGTAGCTTTGTAGTATAGTCTGAAGTCCAGGAGCTTGATTCCACCAGATCCATTTTTCGTTCCCAAGATTGCTTTTGCTCTTCGGGGTCTTTTGTGTCTCCATACAAATGGTGAAATATTTTGTTCTAGTTCTGTGATAAATCATTGGTAGTTTGATAGCGGATCATCGTGTTTCATTGCCATTTGTTTCTAGGTATTTTTTGATTTCCTCTTTGATTTCTTCAGTGATCTCTTGGTTATTTAGTAGTGTGTTGTTTACCCTCCATGTGTTTGTATTTTTTACAGATTTTTTCCTGTAGTTGCTATCTAGTCTCATAGCGCTGTGATCAGCAAAGATACTTGATAAAATTTCAATTTTCTTAAGTTTACTGAGGCTTGATTTGTGACCCAAGATATAATCTATCCTGGAGAATGTTCCATGTGCACTTGAGAAGAAAGTGTATTCTGTTGTTTTTGGATGGAATGTCCTATAAATATCAATTAAGTCCATCTTGTTTAATGTATCATTTAAAGCTTGAGTTTCCTTATTTATTTTCATTTTGGATGATCTGTCCATTGGTGAAAGTGGGGTGTTAAAGTCCCCTACTATGATTGTGTTACTGTCGATTTCCCCTTTTATGGCTGTTAGCACTTGACTTATGTACTGAGCTGCTCATATGTTGGGTGAATAAATGTTTACAGTTTTTATATCTTCTTCTTGGATTGTAATAGTCTTTATTTTAAAGTCTTCTTCTTGTAATAGTCTTTATTTTAAAGTCTATTTTCTCTGATAGGAGAATTGCTACTCCAGCTTTCTTTTGATTTCCATTTGAATGGAATATCTTTTTCCATCCACCCACTTTCAGTCTGTATGTGTCCCTAGGTCTGAAGTGGATCTCTTGTAGACAGCATATATACGGGTCTTGTTTTTGTATCCATTCAGCCAGTCTATGTCTTTTAGTTGCAGCATTTAATCCATTTACATTTAAGGTAATTATCAATATGTATGTTCCTATTACCATTTTCGTAATTGTTTTGGGTTTGTTATTGTAGGTCTTTTCCTTCTCTTGTGTTTCCTGCCTAGAGAAGTTCCTTTGCATTTGTTGTAAAGCTGGTTTGGTGGTGCTGAATTCTCTTAGCTTTTGCTTGTGTGTAAAGGTTTTAATTTCTCTGTCGAATCTGAATGATATCCTTGCTGGGTAGAGTAATCTTGGTTGTAGGTTTTTCCCTTCCATCACTTTAAATATGTCCTGCCACTCCCTTCTGGTTTGCAGAGTTTCTGCTGAAAGATCAGCTGTTAACCTTATGGGGATTCCCTTGCATGTCAATTGTTGCTTTTCTGTTGCTGCTTTTGATATTTTTTCTTTGTATTTAATTTTTGATAGTTTGATTAATATGTGTCATTGGATGTTTCTCCTTGGTTTTATCCTGTTTGGGACTCTCTGCACTTCCTGCACTTGATTGACTATTTCCTTTCCCATATTAGGGAAGTTTTCAACTATAATCTCTTCAAATATTTTCTCAGTCCCTTTCTTTTACTCTTCTTCTTCTGGGGCCCCTATAATTCAAATGTTGCTGCATTTAATTTTGTCCCAGATGTCTCTGAGACTGTCCTCAATTCTTTTCATTCTTTTTTCTTTATTCTGCTCTGCAGTAGTTATTTCCACTCTTATCTTCCAGGTCACTTATCCGTTCTTCTGCCTCAGTTATTCTGCTATTGATTCCTTCTAGATAATTTTTAATTTCATTTATCATGTTGTTCATCATTGTTTGTTTGCTCTTTAGTTCTTCTAGGTCCTTGTTAATCATTTCTTGTATTTTCTCCATTCTATTTTCAAGATTTTGGATCATCTTTACTATCATTACTCTGAATTCTTTTTCAGGTAGACTGCCTATTTCCTCTTCATTTGCTTGGTCTGGTGGGTTTTTACCTTGCCCTTTCATCTTCTGTGTGTTTCTCTGTCTTCTCATTTTGCTTAACTTACTGTGTTTGGGGTCTCCTTTTTTTCAAAGGCTGCAGGTTCATAGTTCCCATTGTTTTTGGTGTCTGCCCCCAGTGGCTCAGGTTGTCTCAGTGGGTTGTGTAGGCTTCCTGGTGGAGGGGACTGGTACCTGTGTTCTTGTGGATGAGGCTGGATCTTGTCTTTCTGTTGGGCAGGACCACCTCTGGTGGTGTGTTTTGGGGTGTTTGTGACCTTATTATTATTATAGACAGCCTCTCTGCTAATGGTTGGGGTTTTGTTCCTGTCTTGCTCATTGTTTGGCATAAGGTGTCTAGCACTGTAGCTTGCTGGTCGTTGAGTGGAGCTGGGTCTTAGCATTCAGATGAAGATCTCTGGGAGAGCTTTTGCTGTTTGATATTATGTGGGGTCAGGAGGTCTTTCGTTGTCCAATAGCCTGAATTCGGCTCTCCCACCTCAGTGGCACAGGCCTGACACCTGGCCAGAGAACCAAGACCCTGTCAGCCTCAAGGCTCAGAAAAAAGGGAGAAAAAAAGAATGACAGAAAAAATTAAATAAAATAAAATAAAGTTATTAAAATAAAAAAATTTTTAATTATTAAAAATAAAATAAATTAAAAAGTAATAAAAAAAAGAAAAAAAAAGAAAGAAGGAAAGAAGAGAGGAACCAAACCAAAAAGCAAATCCACCAATGATAACAAGCGCTAAAAACTATACTAAGAAAAATGGAGGAGGGGCAAGATGGCAGAAGAGTAAGACGCGGAGATCACCTTCCTTGCCACAGATACAGTAGAAATACATCTACACGTGGAAGTGCTCCTACAGAACACCCACTGAACGCTGGCAGAAGACGTCAGACCTCCCAAAAGGCAAGAAACTCCCCACGTACTTGGGTAGGGCAAAAGAAAAAAGAAATAACAGAGACAAAAGAATAGGGACGGGACCTGCACCAGTGGGAGGGAGCTGTGAAGGAGGAAAGGTTTCCACACACTAGGAAGCCCCTTCGTGGGCAGAGACTGCGGGTGGCAGAGGGGGGAAGCTTCGGAGCCATGGAGGAGAGCGCAGCAACAGGGGTGCGGAGGGCAAAGTGGAGAGATTCCTGCCCGGTGGATCAGTGCTGAGTAGCACTCACCAGCCCGAGAGGCTTCTCTGCTCAGCCGCCAGGGCGGGCGGGGCTGGGAGGCTTCGGTGCTAGCCAGGAGGGAGTCCGGGAAAAAGTCTGCAGCTGCCGAAGAGGCAAGAGACTTTTTCTTGCCTCTTTGTTTCATGGCGCGGAAGGAGAGGGGATTCAGAGCACCGCCTAAACGAGCTCCAGAGACGGGCGTGAGCCGCGGCTATCAGCGCAGATCCCACAGCAACAGGCGCAGAGGGAAAAATGGAGAGATTCCCGCACGGAGGCTTGGCGCCTAGCAGCACTCACCAGCCCGAGAGGCTTGTCTGCTCACCCGCCGGGGCGAGCGGGGGCTGGGAGCTGAGGCTCGGGCTTCAGTACTAGCCGGGAGGGAGTCCGGGAAAAAGTCTGCAGCTGCCGAAGAAGCAAGAGACTTTTTCTTGCCTCTTTGTTACGCGGCGCGCAAGGAGAGGGGAATCAGAGCGCCGCCTAAACGAACTCCAGAGACGGGCACGAGCCACGGCTATCAGTGCGGACCCCAGAGGTGGGCGCGAGCCGCGGCTAACAGCACGGACCCCAGAGACGGGCGTGAGCCACAGTTATCAGCGCGGACCCCAGAGACGGGCAGGAGACGCTAAGGCTGCTGCTGCCGCCAACAAGAAGCCTGTGTGCAAGCACAGGTCACTCTCCACACTGCCCCTCTCGGGAGCCTGTGCAGCTCGCCACTGCCAGGGTCCCGTGATCCAGGGACAACTTCGCCGGGAGAATGCACGGCGTGCCTCAGGCTGCTGCAACGTCACGCCGGCCTCTGCCGCCACAGGCTCGTCCCGCATACGTGCCCCTCCCTCCCCCCATCCTGAGTGAGCCAGAGCCCCCGAAGGAGCTGCTCCTTTAACCCCATTCTGCCTGGGCGGGGA